>NC_073384.1:66686399-66808899 GCF_028641065.1 Leucoraja erinaceus | reverse complement strand
GTGAGAGGAGGGAGGTGCTATTAACCGCATGAATACAAATTTAGGATTTGTTTTTGAATTGGATCAACATCTCATGTGCCACTTCCTTTATGCTAAAATCTACGTAACAATGTGAGATGCCACCGCAGAGTGTATAATCTGCTTGAAAACAGGAAAGCCGCAGGAACAATAAACTGCACTTTACACTAAACACTTGCATAGCCTGAGAAATGTGTGAAATGCATTGAAACTATACACGAAGGCAACTATTTTAAGGATGGTGCACATCTCGTCATATTAGGCTATGTCTTCAATCACCTGCTCCCTGCAGGAAGCTGTGCTCTTAGGGAATGTGGGATTAGACCGAGATCCACAGTTATCTCTGCTCAGAACACAGGAACATGGAATTAGTTCTATTATCATCGCTAAAGACGGCACTGAGGGATGGTGACCAGGGCAGAGTTCAGAAAAGATCTGGAACAATGTAATTGGGGTGAGGTTTAGCAGACAATTCACAATACGTGAAAAGATGTGATTTCATATATTGGTTCAAGAAATATCTGTACAATGACAAAGGGGTTGAGAATTTTGATAAATGTAATTTATATTCTAATTATCCGTCTTTCATTTTTTTTCCCCGAGATTGAGCGTCGTGAGCGAGTTAGTCTCAATATTTAAGGGGAGGGAAGGGGGGAGTAGATGGTGGGGCAAGTGGTTTAATGGCAGAAATTCACGAGGGCAGAATTAGGATTCCCAGTGGATCTGTAAACATTAGTTTCTTTTTCAACTTTCCACCGTCCAATCTACCTGACTGACGGCTTGGGTGGGACAACACAAGGTTGGTGTGGAAGAAGTGAGAGGTACAGTAGAGGAGTGATTGGTTCAGTGGGTGAGGGTAGCAAGCTGTATCGGAGTGGGTGATCTGTGGAGCAGGTAAGTGAGGAAGTACTAATAGTTTAGTCCATTGTCACATGTATTGAGGTACCATGAAAAGCTTTTGTTACGTGTTAACAAGTCATCAGAAAGACAATACATGATTACCATCGAGCCATTTACAGTATATAGCTACATGATAAGGGAATAACGTTTAGTGCAAGGTAAAGCCAACCAAAACCGATCAAGGATAGTCCGAGGGTCACCAATGAGGTATTGTATTGTATTGTATTGTATTTTAATGACCACACAGCCAGGCTGGTGGAATTTGGGTTGTCAGCAGCAGTACAATAATAAACAACACACAACCACAATAAAAACTGTAACACAAACATCCACCACAGCATTCATCACTGTGGTGGAAGGCACAAAAATTTGGCCAGTCCTCCTCCATTTCCCCCCGTGGACAGGACCAGAGTCCAGAGTCAGTCCAGGATCGGCTCTTCCTCACTGGAGACCGCGGCTTTAAGTTGTTGTAGGCCGCAGGCCAGCGGTCGAGATTTAAAGACTCCGCCGCAGCCAGAAGCACCGTAGACTGCAGGGCCGGCGGTCGAAGCTCCCCTCCAGGGGTGTTGGTAAGTCCATGCCGGCCCCGCGGTAGAAGTTGGCCGCGGGCCGGCAGTGATGCCTTCTTCTTCCCCCGGGTCCCCCACGAGGGATCCCGGGCTGTAGACGCTGCACCAACTGGAGCTCTGCAGACCGCGACTTCAGGCTGCGACTTCAGGCTGCCGGCTGCCCCGGGCCTGCGAAACGGAGCGCTCCCCTCCAGCGAGCCCCAGCGTGGGCTCACCCGCTCCACGCCGAGAGTCCACGCTGCGCCCGCCGCTGAAGCCCCAGGCGCGTCTCCGGGAAAGGCCGCGCTGATCCTTGATGGTGGGCCACGGGGGAGGCGACCTGGAAAAAAGTCGCCTCTCCATGGAGGAGGCGACCGAAGCGGTTTCCCCCTTGCCCCCCCACACACCACCCCCCACACACAAAACACACAAAGAAACACAAAATACATACTTTAAAACATACTAAAAAATAAGAAAAAGTTGGAAAAAAAAACTGACGCGCTGCTGACATGGCTGCTGCCAGAGCAGCGCCCCCTAAAAGGTAGATAGTAGTTCAGCACTGCTCTCTGACTGGTGGTAGGATGATTAAGTTGCCTGATAACATCTGGGAAGAAACTGTCCCTGAATCTGAAGATGTGTGTTTACACATTTCTATACCTTTTGCCTGATGGGAGAGGGGAGAAGAGGGAGTGGCCAGGGTGCGAGTCATTGTGGAAGAGAGTGAGAGGGCTGGAACTGTATGCCAAAAATGTTGTTTAAATATGTTGTTGGGGGTTGGGTGGGAAATATCCCTGCCCCGACTGTCCTACAAAGCTACAAAGCATTTCGTGTCGGGGTTCCGACCCTTATAGCCTCATCTTTAGCCATATCTCAGTAGGCTCACGTCTGAGTCAATTCAAACATTGTTCCAGGAACTGTAACGCCAACATGTAGGCTGAAACTTCCATGCAGTGCTCAAGGACCTGCAGGGTTATGATATCCATTCCATGGGCCTGTTGAGATATGATCCTTTCATCAATGGAATTGAAGCAGTGGCACTGGGTCACACCAAACTCTGGACAAACATAGACTAAACATGACTTCGATAGAGTGGATGTGGAGAGGATGTTTCCCCTAGTGGAAGGGTCTAGGGCCAGAGGTCATAGCCTCAGAAGTAAAGGACGTACCTTTGGGATGAGGAGGAATTTCTTTAGTCAGAGGGTGGTGAATCTGTGAAATTCTTTGCCACAGAAGGCCATGGAGGCCAAGTCAATTGATATTTTTAAGGCATAGATAGATGGATTCTTGATTAGTATGGGTGTCAGGGGTTATGGGGAGAAGGCAGGAGAATGAGGGGTTAGGAGGGGTTAGGAAGGAGGGGTTAGGAGGGAGAGATAGATCATGCATAATTGAATGGCGGAATAGACTTGATGGGACGAATGGCCTAATTCTGCTCCTATCACATGGCCTCATGACCAATCTGATTTGGTTGTTCACGACCAGTTTCTGTCCTGAACTGGGTTTAGCACCATGCAAACACCTATGGATTAAGGGAACAGGCAGGCAGCTGATGATTCCAACCTTAAAGATGGCCTGGACTAGAATTGAGGATTATTGAGTTGCTGCGCTATGCATTGTGACTTTTACAGTGAGCAGCACAGTCCTTGTAGTGGCTCACCTTGTGGCCATGAAACCACGGAATCATCTTCTCAATGGAGGTCCTTCCCCCTTCTCAATCATTCAAATGTACACTGAACACAACGCACACATTTCATGCATTCTGGCCACACAATTTCCCAAGGTTCTTCAATGGGACTTTACTGCAAACTCTGTTTCCATTCTAAGACAGAACTGGCAAGGGTAGAGGACATTCGTGATATGGAAGGTCATTGAGTCTGAGTTCCGTTTGAAGGCCTGTTTTATGACCAGCATTCTGCCCTTCATTGTCACTATGGATTAGGAAGACTGGGCTGAGCACTGTCGGCAGCCCAGAGCACAGCCAAAATCTACAGAACTGCCTCCGATACAGGTATTTAAATGAATATCTGGCACTCTCCCCATCAAAACATTCCGTCAATCAATCCAAAGGACTAACGGAAGATCTCACACTTTGGTAATTAAGTGTAAAAGCAGCAAAGGAGTCCACACTGTGGCACAGTGGTGCAGCAGTAGAGTTGCTGCCTTACAGCGCTTGCAGTGCCACAGACCCAGGTTTGATCTCAACTGAGGTTGCTATCTGTATGGAGTTTGTACGTTCTCCCCGTGACCTGCTTGGGTTTTCTCCAAGATCTTGTTTTCCTCCCACACTCCAAAGACATACAGGTTTGTAGGTTAATTGGCTTGTTAAAAGTAAAAATTGTCCCCAGTGTGTGTAGGATAGTGTTAATGTGCGGGGATCGCTGGTTGGCGCAGACCCGGTGGGCTGAGGTTTCCACGCTGTATCCCTAAACTAAACTAAACTAAACTTTAATAGTAGATCAGTCTGAAGAAGGGTTTCGGCCCGAAACGTCGCCTATTTCCTTCGCTCCATAGATGCTGCTGCACCCGCTGAGTTTCTCCAGCATTTTTGTGTACCTTCTAAACTTTAATATACAGCTATCCTCAAACAACCCATAGGACAAATGTTCCCACATTTTATGGATTTCCAGCCACACTCTTTTCGTAACAAAATTGAGGCAAATGACAGCTGAGTGAAAGCTCCAGATGATGCTCTGAATATCGGAAGAGTTTACGAGAATGTTGCCAGTTCTCGAAGGTCTGAGCTATAGGGAGAGGTGGAGCAGGTGGGTCTCTATTCCTTGGAGTGTAGGAGGATGAAGGGTGATCTTATAGAAGTGTATAAATCATGAGATAAATAGATCAGGTAGAGGTATAGAGTCTCTTGTCCAGCGTAGGGCAATAGAGAACCAGAGGGCATAGGTTTAAGGTGAGGGGGGAAAGATTTAATAGGAATCTGAGAGGTAACTTTTACACACAAAGGGTGGTGGGAGTATGAAATGAGCTGCCATTGCAGGTAGTTGAGGCTGGGACTACCCCAATGTTTAAGATATAATTAGACTATATAGATAGGACAGATTTAGAGGGATATGGGTCAAACACAGGCAGGTGGGACTAGTGTAGATGGGACATGTTGGTGGGTATGGTCAAGTTGGGCCAAAGGTCATGTTTCCACTCTGTATCACACTATTTGCTTTATGACTCTGGTTGGGTGAATGGATGTCACATGCATGGCTTGGGCGACCTTATGAGGAATGGATATTTAGTCGTTTATACCTGTTCTAACCAAATTCTGCAAGTAAATGTAAGATATCAAAAATCTGAAATTTAGAGTGGAGTCACAGGAACTGAGCAGAATATCAACATGGTCTTTAAAATATCATTTAATTTGAAGCATGATCAACAATAAATATTCCAAACCACACTACAGATAGGATGGGTCTCCAAAGGTATCCTGGTTGTTATAATATTTCTTTCAGGTCCCGAGCTTCAGTCTATCGTCAGGGAGAAAGTCACATTGTTTGCTCCTTGGGCAATTCTTTTCATTATTTTCTTCCGTCAGAAAATTAAGTAAGTAAGGGAAGGCCATACGTTTTGTAATGGTCCAATGGAAAGAGTTATGTCAACAAATGGAGTGATCTGTTATTACAAGTTTTCTAATGGTAGTTCACATTCACTCTAAACGGAATATGAGTTCTTTTAGTTTAGTTTAGTTTAGAGATACAGCACAAAAACAGGCCCTTCGGCCCACCGAGTCTGCACCGACCAGCGATCCCCGTACATTAACACTATCCTACTTCTAGGGACAATTTACACATACACCAAGCCAATTAACCTACAAACCTATACGTCTTTGGAGTGTGGGAGGAAACCGAAGATCTTGGAGAAAACCCAATCGGTCACGGGGAGAACGTACAAACATCCGTAGTCATCCAGCACCTGTAGTCAGGATCGAACAGCTGCAAGTGCTGTAAGGCAGCAACTCTACCGCTGTGTCACCGTGCCACCCAAGCTTATTATAGCTTGTTCTATTAAAATGCCACGTGTGCATTACCAGCCTCTCCGGCTCTGTAGCGCTCTCGCAGTTACTGATTGAATGTGCAATGCCATATCATGTAAACACCGTGCTCTCGAGAGGGTCTCGACCCGAAACATCACCCATTCCGTCTCTCCATAGATGCCGCCTGTCCCGCTGAGTTACTCCAGCATTTTGAGTCTATCTCCGTGCTTTGCCTGTGGGATACGTATTTGTATATGGACTATAATTCACAATTAGACAGTGCCGTTAATATTGTGAAACTTCACCGGAGCATGTCTACCAAAATCTGACACCAAGTCACACAAAGAACCTGTTAACCAAAGGGTAGGCTTTGGGGAAATTGGAGCAAAGAGTTGAAGGCTTATTCACTGGTCGTTGTAGACTTGTAAAGTTAACAGCTCAAATAATTTATCAGTCCAAATGAGACTACTGCACAAAATTGCAACAATTATGACAGTGAAGGAGGTAAATATCGATCGTACCAAAAATTCACTTGTGAGGCAGGGTCACAGAGGGGGAAGGGTCCTGCACTTGAAATCAAGGTTAATTGGCATGACTGTGTAAATGGAGGAATAAAAGGTTAAGAATAAAAACAATAAAGGCACTTTCTTACAATCCTGTTAACCTTCAGTGCAATGAACATTCAAAGGTGTACCTGCCGATGAGGATTGAATTGTTTCATTCTGGGAGATACGTGGTTAGGGCCATAGAGACTAGCTGAGAGATACATTAACAGAACGACTGGGATTGTGAATAGACGAAAGAGACGAATCTTGATGCAAAACGCATGGAGGACAAGACTTACTCCTGGGTGTTAAAGATGTTACCCTGGTGAATTCAATAGCAGGAATTGTGATTCAACTCCCTACAGACAGGATATTCCTAGTGGCTGTTCATAAACTACTTGCTAATGCTTGGTTACCACAGTACATTGATTATATGTTCAGCCCTAGAAGGAGTGCTGGGTGTACAATGACTTCAGAAGAACCAGTTCACCAATGTCATGGTGGAAGGTTTAGGATGTCATTGTGGTAAGGACAGCCCATCCAATATCATTTCCTAGGCATATATACAGTATGTATGCAGATCTCCTGATGAACTTCTTTAAGTTCATAAATTCATAGGTGATAGGAGTAGAATTAGGCCATTCGGCCCACCAAGTCTACTCCACCATTCAATCATGGCTGATCTATCTTTCCCTCTTAACCCAATTCTCTTGCATTCTTCCCATAAGCCCTGACACCCGCACTAATCCCTGTACAGTCACCCCCTCCAGCTGCGTCCAACACATCAGAGCCATGAGTGGCCAGCTGATACTGGGGCTGTGTCTGGGGCCTCACCAGGCTTTTATTGGCTCATATTTTTATCTACCTGGTTAATGGAGAGGATAAGAGCAAAGTCTTTGAATCATAGGCCACACAGTACGTAAACAGGCCTTTCAACCTAATTTGTCCCATTTGTTCATATTTGCGCCATTCCCTCAAATACTTTCTTATCCATTCACCTGTCCAAATGTCTTTCAAATTTTTTTACACCTGCTTCAACCACATGCTCTAGCCACACCTTTCATAAGTGTACCACCTTCTGGGTGAATAAATTGCTTCCTTTTAAATCTTTCTCCTCTCATCTTAACCCTGTGCCCTTTAGTCTTTGATTCCCCTTCCCAAGGAAAAGACTATGTGCATACGCCTTATCTATGCCCCTCATTATTTTATACAGCTCTATAGGGTTACCCCTCAGTTTCCTGCGCTCCAAGGAATAAAATCCTAGTCTGCCCAACCTCTCCCTATAACTCAATCCCCTGAATCCTGGCAACATACTCATAAATCCTTTCTGCACTCTTTCCAACTTAATGGCATCTTTCCTTTAGCTGAGCGACCAAAACTGAACTCATTACTTCAAGTGTGGCCTTATGAATATCTCGTACATCTGTAACACAATCTCCCAACTCCTGTACTCAGGGCAGCATGCAAAATGCCTTCATCATCACCTTGCCAATCTGTGACACCACTTTCATGGAACTATGTACTGGTTCTCCTCGGTTCCTATGTTTTACAAATTCCCCAAGGGCCTACCGTAATTTGTGAAATCCCATGCTGGCTTGATTTCTCAAAGTGCAACGCCTCGCACTTATCTGAATTAAATTCCATTTGCTATTCCCTGGCCCTCTCCCCCAGTGGAGTGTGAACAGTGGATCAGATAGGGGGCAAAAGAAGAAAGGGAGCGTAGGAGGAAGTCAACATTTGGAGGGACAGGTGCTCAGGAGAGAGGAAAGGAAAGGTGTGAGGAAAATGGGGGAAAGGACAGATGATACAAAATTAAGGTAGCGGTCCATATATCTCATTCTGCACTGCGAGCATCTATTACATATGCACTGCTCATGCACTTCTCAGTAAACAGCCCCTAATAAAAGTCAATAGTGCTTTATTTATCAGCTGCATGTGAATGTTCTTCAAGTGTAACCTCACATTTGTATTTATCTGCACATTGGTTTTGCAATTGTAAGTGTACTTGCAATCGATAAAATACAGGCTGCTAAAATTGTTACACTCTGCAGCCTACATTCTCCTTCCTGCCGACTTTGCCTGGGTGCGATCCAGTGTGTTTCAGAATCTAATTTATAAGAATACGATCTCCAAATCTGAAAAAGAAGCATTTTTGACGGTGATTCAATTGCTTTGGGTCTTCTGGGGTGCAGGCAAATTTTCAGAATTGTTAATAAAATATTCCGACCATGCTTTATTAGGGGCTGGAAGGGATCCTGGAATGAAACATAACTACAGCAGGAAATGAATCTAGAGCCAGAGTTATGACTGAAGTGATGTGAAGAAGGACTGTCTGTCTTTTCCGCGCTAGTGATAGAATGAAAGAAAGTGTCCCTAGTGGGCACAGGTTGGCAGTTCAGAGTCAGTGGAGAAAACTAGGCATTTGGCTAATTAAAAGCTAATGCCCATTTTAATGATGGAACATGTCATCATAATCTCTGACAGGACTGACTGCCCTTTAGCACTGATGACCATATCTGGATGCTGCTGAATCCTTCCATTTTTGAAATATCGTTAATTTTTTATATTAGAATTTGTCTATACATGTATTGTGAGCAATGCATTTAATCTCTGCAGACTTATTCTTTTTTTGTTGCCGCCATTCTCAATGCTTTCATTTTTATACCTGTTAAATATGGAAAATTCGGTCTATCACACACATGAAAAACATGCTTAATCTAACATTTTTCATCATGCTTAAGCAGTAAATCATTACGGATTTTTACAGTAACAGAGATGGATGTGTCTTTATGCCGTGATTGATATTTGGAAGCCCAAAGCCCCTGCATAACACTTTAACTGCTATATTGATTCCTCTGTATTTTGCTACAAAGCAAAACCAGGGCTATGTAGGATCTTAACATGCACAGCACTCACGCATCTTGTCTACTCACTAAAAAGAGGAGATTACAAAGGGGTATTATACCCCAGAGGGGTCCCCTTCGTCAGAACCTTGCCTGTCAGCCTGGCTTCTCATTTTCTAAGCCCTCATCTGATTATTATTGTACTGACTGAATAAAAATAACCTTGTATCTGTACATGAATCATGAATAAAACCCTTTTATTTCATCAAAGGTGCTGGCAGGTTTATAGTCTTTTGCAATGCATGCGGGACGCGAATGACATACCTTTAATTTTGCTGACAAGCTTGTCGGGGGTTCTAATGAAAGAAAAGGAAGTATAGGAGTTCTCACAAGGTTTAGCATTTGCTTTGTGTGAAGATATTCTTCACCTTGCCATTGTGATCTGGCAGCCACTGATCTCAGTAATGAACTCTTCAATTATGTCCAGATTCTAACTCTGGAAACATGTCTTGATTACAACCGCAACGCCAGCAATTATTATCCCCACAGCTAACGAGTCAATACCCTTTTACCTGCAGACATACTTTTCGCAAAGTGAAGAAATAACACAAAAGGCAGGAAAAATTGGGAGGAGGGAGAGCAACAATGAAAATGATTGTGTTAAAGTATGAGCAGGAAGATAATGATATTAACCTTTTAAAGATTCCTGAGTAATATTGTGCAAATTGAGACTTTGGTTATCTGATTTCGGATGTTCAGAAAATGACTGCTAAATGTTTCTCATTTCATATTTTAGGGAGAATTTACAGATTTACAAAAAACCTCTGGTGTGTGCTTTCACCGTGTTACTCAGGATGTTTCATCCTTTAAATAACACCTCATGGAGATCTGTTCCCATCAGACTTCATCGACACGTGAGTGTATAAAATATATTTAAAAATTATTGTTACGAATATTGAAGTGAGAATGCGCTCACAGAATTTATAGATAATTTCAGAACATTTCTTGAGATTCACAGGTCTTTTAACGATGGCAGTGGAAGATGTTGAGAACTATGCAAATTTTATGTGTTATGAATCATATTTTCACACGTGTAATCTTGGTTTCTTCATTGCTATGGAAGATCACTACTAAATATTCTGTAAATATCATTAATGTGATGACGGGTCAAAGTTGAATTTTTTGGACAAGCAGGTTGATGTTTAAATCAAATCTGAATTAATAATAATAATAATAATAATAATAATAAATACTTTATTGATCCCCTCAGGGAAATTCAGATGTCCAGAAGCCCCCAACCAACAAACCCACAGATTCAAAACGAACGCAGACATAAAATACCTAGAATACACTGTGGACACGACCTGAGAGCAATAAATACTTAAAAAGACCAATAATTAACAATTAAAAATTAAAAATTGCAAGAATGCATCCCCCTACAGCCTAGCGGTCCGAATTATAAAATCTAATGGGTGCAGGGGTGAAGGATCTCCTGAACCGCTCCGTTCTACAGGGCAGGGAGAGGAGCCGGTTGTTGTTCCGAGTGCCCTTTTGACCCTCCAGAATTACATGGAGGGAATGCCCGGGGTTTTTCAGGATGACCTGCACCTTATGCCTCATACGCCTCTCAAGCACATCCATCCCAGAGTCTACTCTCCCCTCCAGCACTGAGCTAGCTCATTTAACCAGTTTGACCAGCTTCTTGTTGTTTTTTTGCACTAATGCTGTTGCCCCAGCAGACAACAACATAGACAATAACACTTGCAACCACAGTGTTGTAAAACACGTGCAGCAGATTATTACGCACATTGAAGGATTTGAGCCTTCTGAGGAAAAATAATCTGCACTGGCCTTTTTTGTAGAGGGCGTCAGAGTTGACAGACCAGTCCAGTTTGTTATCTAGGTATTTATATGTCTGCACCACCTCAATGTCAGCCCCTGCAGCGTTTAACGGCTGAAGGGGGAGCTTGGACCTGCCAAAGTTAACCACCATCTCTTTAGTCTTAGTTGTGTTCAGGATGAGACAGTTCTCTTTACTCCAGGCACAAAAGGCACTGGTCAGGTTCCTGTATTCCTCCTCCTGCCCGTTCCTTACACATGCCACAATCGCTGTATCATCTGAATATTGATAATATTGATAGTTTAATTTTTTGCTCTGGTTATTGTTCTTGGATTGGTTTTGTGCAGATCTTTCAGAAGCTCACTAGGTCGATATGTGTAGGAAGGAATGCAGATGCTGGTTTAAATCGAAGATAGACGCGAAATACTGGAGCTACTCAGCGGGTCAGGCAATATCTCTGGAGAGAAGGAATGGGTCTTCAGGGTCTCGGTCCAAAATGTCACCCATTCCTTCTCTCCAGAGATACTGCCTGTCCCTCACAAGGTGGATAGTTTGTAATCTGCAAACAATCATTCTATAATCTGCTAATTATTTATTTTTTTTAGTTTCTAGTTTAGTTTAGAGATACAGGGCGGAAACAAGCCCTACGGCCTGTAAGGCAGCAACTCTACCGCTGCGCCATCATGCCACCCATGAATAATTATCTGTAATATATTTACAGAACTAGAATATTCCAAGACTTTTAACAAGGGAACTATCAAAATTTGACTGAATCTCACAATGAACTCTTAGATCAAATGAAGAGCATCTCAAAATTGAAATGGGAGGAAGAGAGAATCAGATACTTTGATATGGAATACCAAAATGTAAGTGCTTGGCAGATGAAAGCACAGTAAACATTGATAGATCATTTCAGCTTGTGGCTAAGCAAGAGGCCAGAACATTAAAAGCAGGTGTCTCAGGGTGTGTTTAGTTTAGTTTAGTTTAGAGATGTGTAGAAACAGGCCCTTTGGCCCCCTTAGTTCGTGCCAACTAGCGATCCCTGGCGATTACCACTATCCTACACACGCTAGGGACAATTCACAATTTTTGCTGAAGCCAATTAACCTTCAAACCTGCACGTCTTTGTGTGTGGAAGGAAACCAGAGCTCCTGGGGAAAACTCACGCCGGTCACGTAGAGAATGTACAAACTCCATACAGCACCCGTAGTCAGGATCGAACCTGGGTCTCTGGTGCTGTAAGGCAGCAACTCTACCGCTGCACCATTGTGCTGCCCATGCCGTCCATGTGGAATGGGAGGTTACACAGAGAAGATGGGGTAAGGGTGTGGAGGGATTTGTCATAGGGTGAGCATTTGAAAATTGAGGGGTCGTTTAACTGGGAGCAAAGTTAGGTCAGTGAGCACTGAGGTGACGGGTGGACAGGACCACGGCAAAAATCAAATGAAGGCAGAAGAGTTTGGATGGTCTTAGTGTTATGGAACATGGGGAATGGAAGAGCAGCCAGGAGTGCTCTTGGGTCTTCTTAACTTATAGTAATAAAGGGAACGATAAGGACTTCAGAGATAGGCTGAGATAATGAAACATGGAAACATAGAAACATAGAAAGTAGGTGCAGTGGGAGGCCATTCGGCACTTCCAGCCAGCACGGCCATTCAATATGATCATGGTTGATCATCCAGAATCAGTACCCCGTTCCTGCTTTCTCCCCATACCCCTTGATTCCATTGGCCCTAAGAGCTATTTCTAACTCTCTGAGGCCTTAAAGAACAAGCCCCCTAAAGAACTTCAGGCCCACCTGAGAAGGCTTGGGTATATTTGAGGAAAGTCTGAAGAAGGGTCTCGACCTGAAACGTCACCCATTCCTTCTCCCCAGAGATGCTGCCTGTCCTGCTGAGTTACTCCAGCATTTTGTGCCTACCTTTCATGCCTTGGATATAGTTCTGCTTTGCAGGCTGTAAGTGCTAGTCAGCTCCGTCTCTGCCCACTGCCATGTTATGATAGGGCACTCGCTGTCGGGTAAGAAGTTGTTGGCAGGGTGAAAATGAATTGCAGGCTTCAAATTGGCTCATGCATGCTGGTGATCTGCTGCCTGTCTCTTTGGCACCAGTGGCAGAAATCAACATCTGTAATTTTGTTTTTCAGTTACTCATTGAAGATATTGCAGATAAAAATATTTCCCTGCATGTATCCAGATAGTGCCCAAGAGTCACTAATGTGTGCAAGATGCCAGCAACATGAATCAGAAACCAAGTGTTTTTAGAATATCATGCAGCATTGTCAACTGCCTATTGTCACTCTCTGAGATATGACTGCAAACAAAAAGGCAATGTCTTTCAAATTCTGCATATCTGGCGATTTTAATTGATAAAGAAAATTGTATTCTCAAACAAAAATAAGGATCTCCCTAATAACAAGGCTTTGCTGCATTTTTTCATTGATAAAAAATAAAGCTATGGTTTCCTAAGTCAAAAGGTTCATGTGAAGACCTGAATAAAATGAAGACGGAGTGGAAACTGGTTGTAGGTTGAAATAACATGTTTGTGATGCTTCTGGTGGCGGAATAGTCCACCACAAGTCACTATCCGTGCTCAGACTTGTGAAATCACCTCTTAAAGATGCACGGGCAGCAAGAATCCGTGAAGCTAATTACCCCGGCAAATGGCAATACTGTAAGCGTATCAGAGGAAACATTAGACTGTCAGAACCACTGATACTTTACTCTTGGTATGTACCTATACCTATTATACCAAAGGGGGTTGAAATCACACTGTGTGGTATGAATAACAAGCACATTAATGCAAAGGCATAACATTTATCCGTCCATTATTTTTACAGAGCTACTGCTCCATTTATTTTAAATGGGCGATTGATTTCATTAAAATAGTGGGCCAAGGAATTTCATACGAATGTTATTATCATCACATAGCACAATTTTAATAAGTGTTTTAAGTGAGGAAGCTCATTTTTAGCTTTCATTTCTCTTTTTCTTGAAATGAAAAAAAACATACTGCATGAAGCGACTGTGCATTAAAGAGCACCTATTTCCTCTGGTATTGTTAGTGACGTGGGATTGAGGGATTGTGAGCATCTGCATCAGGCCTTTCTGTTCAAAGGATTCAATTAAAAAATAATTACCAAAAGATTTGTGTAGTAGAACATGACTGAGCCGAATGAATTGATGTTTCCTTTTCATCTGCGATAACAATGAACTGCTTCCTTAATTAAAAAGAAAATAGAAGTTTGCTTATGTGTACAAGAGTAAGAACTATATTTGCAGTGGGACTGTGCTGATAACTAAGCCCCTCTGAAGCTTTGCTCGTGAACCCAGTTGCTTTCCTAAGCCCTCTTTACCAGCTTTCAGTTTATAATTGATAAGGAGAATCATTAAAGAACATTAAAACGTTCAAACCACCAAAGCTTCCGGGTATGGTGGTAGTGTGCATAAGTTATTGAATTGGCATCAAGAGTTCTGGACCATTGATCCAGGAACATACTGTAAGTTTGAAACCCACCATGGCAGCTGGGGAATCTAAACTCAAGTAATTACATAAAATGTTTTAAAAAACCTTGTCTCAGCAACAGTAACTGTGAAACTACTGAATTGTCGTAAAACCCCATCTGGTTCACTAAATTTCCTTCAGGGGAGGAAATTTGCCACAGTTTCGCAGTCTGTTGCATGGATGACTCCTGATCCCTCGGTGAACTTGAACCTGAGGTGTCTCCTCAGAGCAGAGCCATTAGGAATGGACAATAAATGCAGCGATTGGCATCCTGAGGAGGAATAAATGAGAAAAAAAATGGTACTCGTACTAAAGCCCCTTCTGTCCCATTCACTAATTTTGGGAAATTGTAGGAACATTTTGCAGAAACTATAAACTCTGCAGTTCATCATTTGGAGTTTATTGCAATAATAATTTAAAAAAAAAAATCTAATTATTAAAATTATTGGATAGGTACACCTTCATATTATCAGGCAACTGAATCATCCTACCATATCTAGAGAGCAATGCTGAACTACTATCTACCTGTTTGGTGACCCTCGGACTATACTTGATTGGACTTTTCTAGCCTTACCTTGCACTCAACGCTATTTCCTTATCATGTATCTATACACTGTAAATGACTCGATTGTAATCATGTAATGTCTTTTTGCTGTCTGGACAGCACACAACAAAAGCTTTTCACTGTGCCTCGATACACGTGACAATAAATACGAAACTAAACTAAACTAAACGTAAACCACAGTGGCATTCGTAGGGAATGGGCCACATATTACCCATATATGAGGGTGAGACAGACAGCAGTTTAAGGATGTGGACATGGTTGTCATGGGATTGGCCTTCTCTCTCAGCTCCTAAGTTGCTACTTCCCTTAAATACCATCTTAAAATCTGGTTCTAATGCCAAGTTTAGAATCGGAATGAATATAGGAATAAGTTATGGCTAAACTGGAGATATCGTGCTGTAATCCAGTTCACCTAAAATAGATAGGAGGTCAAGTTCTCATTAACAATGGTATTTTGGGGAAATGTTGATGGGAAAGAGGTAGTAGGCTGCAAAGGTAATTAACTTTGCGGTGTGATATTCAACAGGGTCAGGTACTGTGCACACACATTAGATGTGGCTTGTAGTGACAGATTTTCATTGAACGCAACACTTCAATAATTAATTTAATTTCAAAATATAGATCTTTAAAGAAATGATTTAGAAATCTTTGAAACATTATGTCTATGTGTGTGTATAAATACACACACACACACACACACACACACATACACACACACACAGACACACATGGTTATGTAGAACTTAGTTTGATTTAACTAATTGCGGCAGGTTTGGTGTAAAAATATAATGGTTTGACCAAACTTATGGCTGCGTTAGTATGTTCTGTCCAGTTATATTTCTTGTTGGGGCTATGAAAGAAGTTTCCCAAGATTTCGAATGGTAGGCAACAGTACGAAATGAGCAATGTACACTGTGGTTCTTTGAACTGAAAACTGAATTGTTCATAGTTCATCTTTTCTATTAAGAAATAAATATTTATTTGGTTTCTTGACTGTCTTCTAATGAACGAACAAGTTTGCATCATCCTTGAACCAGGGGGACAATCAAGTTGTTGACAAGCCAGTATCTCTATCAAAACCCCGCCCACAATGTTCTGGACTAACTCAGCAGGTGAGGGCACATCTATAGAGAACAGAGAGAGGTGATGTTTTGGGTTAGGACCTTTCTTCAGATTCCTCGCATCCCACTGGTGACTCCTGCTCCCATCCCCAACATTTCCGTTTCTCCTCATGTATTCCTCTGCCGGCCTCAGAAGGGTCTCGACCCAAAACAACACCTAATCTTTCTACTCAGAGATGCTGCCTGTTCCACTGAGTTACCCCAGCATTTTGTGTTTATCTTCAGTGTAAACCAGCATTTGCAGTTCCTTCATACACACTTACACTCTCAGGACCTCTTTATTTCCAACTGCCTGTGCGGCATCAACTGTCTTGTCTCCTCCACCCCCCTTACTCACTCCAATGCCACCACCTCTGAACACACAGCCCTCCACTCATTCAGTAACAATCCCAATATTGTTATCAAACCCGCTGACAATGGAGCCAGGCTGGATGACCTCTACCATGCTAAGGCCAGGCCCCAGTTATCACACACTTAGTCAAATCGACCAGGACCCTACGGACAAATACCAGGTCATCATCTCCCAGATCATTACTGATCTCATCACCTCAGGTGATCTTCCCTCCACAGACTCCAACCTTAAAGCTTATCAGCCCCACACACTTATATCTCCTTCCCAAAAGCCACAAACACAACTGCCCAGAAGGGTCTCGACCCAAAATCACCCATTCCTTCTCTCCAGAGATGCTGCCTGTCCCGCTGAGTTACTCCAGCGTTTTGCGTCTACCAGCCCTGGCAGACATTGTTTCTGCCTTCTCGTGCCCTACAGAACCAGTCTGAGGAAGGTTCCTGATCCAAAACATCACCTTTGTATGCACTCCAGTACTTAGTATCTTTTTTTACTAGCAGCATCTGCAGTTCTTGGTATCTCCATCTCTATTACAAAATCTACCCTTTAGATGGGTAGCATGGTGGTGCAATGGTAGAGTTGCTGCCTTACATCACGAGCAACACCAAAGACCCGGGTTCGATCTTGACTAAAGGTGCTGTCTTTACAGAGTTTGTACGTTCTTCCCGTGACTTTTCTTCAAGATCTTCGGTTTCCTCCCACACTCCAAAGACTTAGAAGTTTGTAGGTTAATTGGCTTGATATAAGTGTAAATTGTCCATATTGTGTGTAAGATAGCGTTAATGTGTGGGGATCGCTGGTTGGTATGTACTCAGTGGGTCGAAGGGCCTGTTTCCACGCTGTATCTCCAACCTAAACAACGGAGTCAGGGCTAGTTTAAATAAAATACCTGCATTAACTGCATAATCATACAACCATAAGCTGGTCAGAAGCCTGCAAGTTGATAAATATTTATATTTCCGGAGAGTACAGTAACAAAAGCTATGTTTCGGTACACATATTAATTATTTATTATCTAAATAGAAAACCTTAAGGTAATATTCCCAATCTTAAATAAACCCTCAAGCATAAGGTTGCTAAGTTTTTAGCTAACAATCTCATCAATGAGCCAATGTCTTAAGTGGTGTGCTAATGGCAACGTACAGATAACCCCCTCAGTAACATCAAGCTGCTAGAAATCCTGCAGAACTTTACTTTTGACCTTTTTACCAATTGATCACTTAAAATGTAGAGACCATACAATTCGAGGCGTGGTGCCAGGGCTTTGGCCAGGTTTGGCGGTGACCACGCCGACAATCGCAGTAGGACGAACGCACGTGATCACTTTTATTTACAACAGTAAGAAAGTCCAAGACTGCAAGTCCAGGCCGCTGTCCCTCACCATCAGGGCACATGTGCGGTGGAGTTGGAGGTCTCGGGGTTTTTCCGGTACCTAGTCCTGGTCTTTGATGGAAGAGCCGTGGCAATCTCAGGCGTCTCCCCGGAGTTTGCCCTTGCCTCAGGAGGAGGAGGAGCTGGCGGTCTCAGGTTTACCCTGGTGGCTCAGCTTTAAGGTTGAAAGAGGTGGCCTAGCCGTCTCTGAGTTATCCTGGTAGCTAAGTCTTTGCTTCTGTGTGTGGCCACAGCCCTCATCGTCCGTGGGAAGGAAGAGGCGTTGGCGTCTCAGGCTTTCACCCCACCACTAAGTCCGAGCCTCAGGAGAGGAGCTGGCTATTTAGGGCTTCTTCCCGCAAGCCCAGTGTTCACCACATGGTGATGATGGTGGGCTTGGGTTTGTGCCAGTGGCTCAGTCTAACTCAAGTTTTGCAATAGGGGAACATGACTGGCAGGGAGGTTCCCTTCTTTTCCTCTTTCTCCCCACTTTCCCCTTTCTCCCCACTTTCCCCTCTCCCCACTGTCGCCTTTCCCCTTCTCCTCACTGGCCGGAATGCCTGGGCTTTAAAGAGAGTGAGCTGACAAGGGTCAGGGGGCCAAACCAATATCAGCTGACTGTTACCAATGATGTTGGGGTTTGGCCTCTCCTGACCTGTCTGCCAGTGATATGGATCAGAGTGGCATCCGAGAGAGAGGGGGCGCTGTCGCAGTGGCTTATTGCTTGAAGTACAATTTAGGATTGAGTTTAATACTAAAAGCATAACAAAAATAGATCGGTTTACAATCAACAGTTCATTCAGATCTGAACTATAGGAATTACTGGAGACACATGACAAAATACTTGGTGAATGTCAGCAGTTTGCCCAGAAACATACTTTTTCTGACAATGCATATTTAAGAGTTACGCATGTGTACAGATATAATCTGTGAGTGGCCAGACCGAAGGATTTTGATTCCCTTTAACATTGGTTATGGAAATGTAAAAAAATGACTTCCATTTATGCAACACCTTCCATATTATCCAACGGTCCACTCTTTCTTTCCAACTTAAGTTGGCATAATAAAGAGTGCTCATTTTGGGGAAATTGCTGTGTTCTGGCTAAAACTATTAGCTATTAACAAGAGAATAGCAGAATAGTTAAAAGTTGAACGTTGCAACAGTGAGAGACATTTCAGTGTATCCTATTGTCTATTGCAATGATTTCTATATGAAAACAATTAATAATTTTAATTTGCCTCAGCAAACCCAAGCAATGTGGGCAGGCTCCAAATTCATATTCCACATACAGCTGCTGATATGCAAAACTATACCAGTTAAGCCAAAATCTGTTATTTGTCTTGCAATCTTAGAATATTAATACAAAGTTTATGCCAATTGACTCTAATGCAGATCAGCATAGACTAGAATTATTTTTTATCATATCCACCTTTTCAAAATATGATTTCTGCAATAACATAACTTTTTTTCCACATGCCTACATTCGTTTAGTCAGATCTCATCCATCACTATTTATTTATATGCTTTTGAATTGCATTCCAGTATTCCATTCTGAATATAATAATGAAGAAAATTAAGAAGTTGGGCAGCATGGTGGCGTAGCAGGAGAGTTGCAGCCTTACAGTGCTTGCAGCACCAGGGACCCGGGTTCGATCCCGATTTCGGGTGCTGTCTCTATGGAGTTTGTCCGTTCTCCCCGTGACCGCGATCTTTGGCTTTCTCCCACACTGGTTAATTGGCTTGGTATAACATAATTGTCCATAAGAGGACATGACTTCAGAATTAAGGGACAGAAGTTTAGGGGTAATATGAGGGGGGATTTCTTTACTCAGAGAGTGGTAGTGGTGTGGAATGAGCTCCCAGTGGAAGTGGGTGTCGGCAGGTTCATTGGGATCATTTAAAAATAAATTGGATAGGCATATGGATGAGAAGGGAATGGAGGGTTATGGTATGAGTGCAGGCAGGTGGGACTAAGGGAAAAAAAGTTGTTCGGCACGGACTTGTAGGGCCGAGATGGCCTGTTTCCGTGCTGTAATGTGTGTAGGATAGTGTTAATGTGCGGGGATTGCTGGTACGTGCGGACTCGGTGGGCCGAAGGGCCTTTTTTTGCGTTGTATCCCTAAACTAAACTAAACTAGAAGAATGTTACCGGCTATTGATTAGTTGGCAAATTTCCGTGAAAAAATATCCAACAGTTTAAAACTGGATCAAGCTCATAATAAGTGTAGCCTCACCAGAATTAAAATGTTAAATCATTTTTGAGATGAATCCTATGGAATAAACTCAGCAAATATTTCACAGCAAATCAAAAGCCCTGTTTGATACAACAGTATGTTTTATCCAGTGGAGAGAATAGCATGCATAGATTTCAACAAACAGAGTTAAAGAAAGGATATTAATTAAGGGTAGGATTTGGTCTGATTCAGTCCTGTACATAAGACAAAGGTTAAGTAAATGCCAGGGTAGGTATGTTTAATCAAACAATGAATATTAGTTTTAGATTCATTAATGCTGGCTGAGAAAACAGAGTAAAATTGGAATCTTGATTGCTGCTAAATCAAGAAGACAGAGCTGTTTCTGTTCAATCTATATCTAAATTAGCCTCGTAAGAGGTCTAAGAGTACCCAATTAACAGTATTAGGAGGGACATTTTCAAATAGCATCTTCCCTAGATTGAGATCATGCTCTTTTCCAAAGGGGAGCCGTTAAACAATTAATAGCAATAAACACAAATTTAATATTAGAAAAAGGTTCCTTAATAATAACCCAAATTGTCTTAACCAGTCTATGCAATTAGAATCTCTTGACACATTAAATGGAGTTCACTGAGATAATAAATATAGTACAAATCCAGAGGCACTCGGATTACAGTGCTCTTAAATGAAATTGAGAACTTGATCATTATTAACATGAATGATTAATGGAAAGCAATCATTGTCTCAATCAATCATCTCCTTTGAAAATTTGCATTGGATACAAAGACACACTGTGTTTTTGTCAGCTGCGACTTATTTATCTAAAAAAACTGATCCGAATGCCCTGGTTCCCTTTGCCAAATGCTGCTGAATTTCAGATTTACTTGCAGTCTAACTGAGTAGTTACTATCGTCCAATATTAGGATTGTATTCTGACACCACATGTAGGTGAGTCGAGGACCAGCGGACATAGGTTTCAGGTGAAGAGGAAAAGATTTAATAGGAATCTGAGGGGTAACCTTTTCACACAAAGGGTGGTGGGTGCACGGAACAAGCTGCCAGAGAAGGTAGTTGAGGCTGGGACTATCCCAACATTTAAGAAACAGTTAGACAGGTACGTGGATAGGACAGGTTTGGAGGGATATGAAGCAACGCAGGCAGGTGGGAGTTAGTGTAGCTGAGACATGTTGGGCCGGTATCACTATGACTATGCAAAATCATGTGTCAGCTCTCACAATATACTACAACTACAAGTTGAATTCCTGGAAACAAGGATCTGAATGTATTTGGTGCAGCAGTGTGGCTGTTGTATCTGAAGACTAATAACCTAAAGGGCTCGATTGAAAATGCAGAGAACAAAAGTTCCACTTGGTAATTTGAGAAATTGAATTTGAATAAAAACATAGAGCAGAAAACTGGACTATAGATAAACAATAAACCCTCGCAGTAACAGAACACGGAGAGGGGGTCGGTGTCCGCTATAGTTCATTCTTCGCTATAACCGAGTGTGGGGGGAGTTTAACCCAAGGTCAAAAAGGTCAAAATACAGTACAAATTCATGACAGCAATTCGTTGACCGACTCACTGGCCGTGGCTGGGTGAATGATGAGTTGGCCCAGGTGCTGGACTGCACACAAAGTCCAGCCGGCGGGCCAGCTGTGAGGAGTTTTTGGCCCGGACACCGCAGGCAACTCATGAACCGATGATCGGCCATGAGAAGGAGGGGTGGTGGTGTTGGAGGTAAGCGAATGGTTGGACAGCTGGCCAGGCTGCGAACCGACGGGGCCACGGGCGAGGCGCGGCTGCTGCACTCCATGGGCTGCACTACGTCAGGACGGGTGAGGCGGGGCCGGACGTGGCTTTCCAACCCGACAGTCCACTCGACCTGCATAGTAGCAGTCAAATATAGGACAAGGGCAGTCCCGTATGGGACAAACCAATTTAGCCCAATATACGGGGTGGCCCGGCTAATACGGGACAGTTGGCAACCCTACGCGGGGGCTTCAGAGCCCCCGGCCCCACATGTGGTGCGTCAGGGACGGGCTCGGTACATATGCCATCTTCGTGCTGCTCGCTCTCTCCATTCCCACAACCAGAAGCATGCCAAATGATCCCAGCTCAGTGGGCAATCTGGCGGAAATGGGGGCCAGTGCAACAGGGAGCCTCTGTCCGCGATAACAAAATCCTTTATATACAGAAGATAGACACAAAAAGCTGGAGTAACTCAGCGGGTCTGGCAGCATGTCTGGAGAAAAGGAATGGGTGACGTTTCGGGTCGAGACCTCCCTTCAGACCGAGAGTTAGGGGAAAGGTTAACAAGAGATATAGACAGTGATATAGAGAGACATAGAACAAATGAATGAAATATATGCAAAAAAGTAACGATGTCACAGGAAGCAGGCCGTTTTTAGCTGTGTGCTAAGTGAAAACGAGTTACAGACAATGAGACTCAGCAAGATGACTTTGAAGCTCATGACTTGGGTGGGAAAGGGATGGAGAGAGAAGGGATTCAAGGGCTACTTGAAGTTAGAGATCAACATTCATACCACTGTGTGTGTAAGCTGCCCAAACGGAAAATGTTGCTGTTCCTCCAATTTGCGCTGGGCCTCACTCTGACAATGGAGGAGGCCCAGGACAGAAAGGTCAGAGTGGGAATGGGAAAGGGAATTAAAGTGTTTGGCAACTTGGAGATCAGGTGGATCCAGGAGGACTTGAGTAAAGGTGGCCAGTGAAACAATTGCCTTGTCTACGTTTTGACCATTATTGTGAAGGGTTACTGTATTAGTAAAAGTGACCATGAAGTTTTTTGGGGGTGCTGACACAAAAGTTCACTGACATGCATTATAGATATCAGTGATCTGGCCTACCAGAGCCCACCCTATAGATGACCCCAGAGAAACATAACTGGTCGCTAATACCTGCTGAAGTGACCTATTGGACTATTGGTTGTTCTGGGTAAGTCCATCCTAAGCATTTACTCAGAACAATTAGGGAAGGACAACAAATACCAATATCTTGAACATGATTTTTTTAAATAAAAGCAATAAATTAAAAAAAATTATATGAGCTTTTATAAATGCTCATATAATTGCACATAAATGTGGGCGTATGAGGTCATTTTATTCAGCGATGCAAGGGTTGAGGTTAGGGGATTCTCTGCAGAAAGATAACAGAACAAAACAATAGTAAAAGGTGTGCATTGAATTTGTGGAGTCTGTTGTGTTATCGTACTGTTGTTCCGATCAGTGGTCAAACCATCTCATAACGCTGCTGGTAAAATATTACAATATGTCGAACTATTTGTAGAGGGCATTGGTTGTTATATTGGATATTGTAAGAGCTTTGCAAATATGTAAAAATGAAAAGGTTAACACAACTATTCATGGTTCCCTTGAGATAGATAGAAAATATTACAATGGGAAATAGGAAATGATAGGGACCTGGAATGAATATTTATAATCTGTTTTTATTGTATATAATACAAGTAACTAACCAGCAGTGATGGAAACCCAACTTTATAATGAGAGTCAGGAACTTAAACTATTTAATATCAGTAAAGATAAAACACTGGGGAAATTAATGGGATTCAAATTCTACATATCACCCAGAGCTGATGGCCTACAGCCTGGGGTTTTATAAGTTTGGTACAGAGATGGAGGCTGCATTGCTTTTGATTTTCCAGCAATCCCTGACTTATTGAATGGTTCCTGTATACCGTCAAGTAATAAATGTAAACCCACTGTTTCAAGAAAGAAGGAAAAAATTAAATCGAGAGCTGCTTAACAACATAATTCATTTAGTTTAGAGATACAGCGCAGAAACAGGCCCTTCGGCCCACCGAGTGTGTCCCGACCAGCGATCCCCGCACTTTAACACTATCCTACACACACTAGGGACAATTTTACATTTATAACCAAGCCAATTAACCTACAAACCTGTACGTCTTTGGAGTGTGGGAGGAAACTGAAGATCTCAGAGAAAACACACGCGGTCACGGGGAGAACGTACAAACTCCATACAGACAGCACCCGTAGTCAGGATTGAACCGGGTCTCCGGCGCTGTGAGCGCTGTGAGGCAGCAACTCTACCATTGCACCACCACGCCAGCCTGGAAAATAAGGAAAATAGTGCAAACTATACAAATGGGATGAAGCGCCAGAAAACTACAAAACAATCGGGCAAAGTGTGGAGGAAATCTGCTCTGACAAATTTGTAAGATGCAGACACATCAGTGGAAGTAGTACGTAGCAGACCTAGATATTCAGCAGGAATTTGATAATATTTCATGCAAGAGGCGGTTACAAGTAAAAAAATAGCATCAATGGAGTATTCGGCCACAAACAGAAAATAGTGAGCAGGAATAACCAGGCCAATTTGAAGGTGGCTGACTGTAGCTATTTTGGTGCCAGAAACATAAGTCTTAAGTCTTTAGTCAGAGGGTGGTGAATCCGTGGAATTCTTTGCCACAGAATGCTGGGGAGGCCAAGTCAATGGATATTTTTAAGGTAGAGTTAGATAGATTCTTGATTAGTATGGGTGTCAGGGGTTATGGGTAGAAGGCAGGTGAATGGGATTGGGAGGGAGAGGTAGATCAGCCATGATTAACTGGCAGAGTTGACTTGATGGGCCGAATGGCCTAATTCTGCTCCTATCACATGACCTTATGAGTATAAGAGTAAGAGATTCTTTCTGGAATTATTTAGGCTGGAGTACTGTATGTATTTGATGCCATGAAAGAAGGATATACTTAAGAACAACAAAGATTTGCTGGGATGATTCGTGGGATTAGAGGGATCTTCTGTGGGGAAACATTCAGCAGACTGGCTTACGTTCTTCGGAACTAAAGGTGAACACAGCAAAATGTTGAACATTTTAGAAGGCTTTGACAGGCAAGGTGTGAAAATCATTTCCTTTGGCTGTTGTGACTGGAAGTAAGAATCATGGTCCCCCTATAGGAGGATCTGTTATTTAGGACTGAGATGAGTTAAAATAGTCTTAATGCAGAGTGCCATGGATATCTGGACTTCTCCATGATGTTTAGTATGGTCAAAAGTTAGAACAACTGTTTGTAAGGCAGGCAAGGCAATGAAACAATATGGTGATGTAGAAATGTGGCACCATGTAAAAGCTCAGCTAAGAAAGGTGGAACTAACTTAATTGACCTATACTTGCTCATCT
Organism: Leucoraja erinaceus; assembly: GCF_028641065.1. Taxonomy (NCBI): domain Eukaryota; kingdom Metazoa; phylum Chordata; class Chondrichthyes; order Rajiformes; family Rajidae; genus Leucoraja; species Leucoraja erinaceus. The sequence goes on along the minus strand of NC_073384.1, from coordinate 66,783,946 downwards.
TTCAATTTGGTTTATGAATCTTCTTAAACATTGCTGCATGATTATGTTAAAATGCTTGTCCATTAAATCAGTTGAATCCAATCATATAACAACCATATAACAATTACAGCACAAAAACAGGCCATCTCGGCCCTTCAAGTCCGTGCCGAACACTAATTTTTCAAATGCTGTTATCATGCATTGTACAATCTGATTGTTCTAATGCATGCCCCTGGCACTTTATTATAACTAGCCAGAGTGTTAGAAGAAATTATGATGATCAGAAACTTCTGTTTGTTCAAGTAATCTGTAGAATTTGCAGAATATTTCTTGAACAGTACAAACATACAGTGAGTGGATAGTTCACATGAAATGCACAGTCTTCGTGTTGCTGCAATGCTTAAACAATAGGAAGGCTTGACCATTTTCATCAGAAGATGGTCTGTCTATCCGTGCCACACAGTCATGTACATAACACGTACAGTATCATCAATCAGCATCAACAACAGCATAATGACATTGTTAGCTCAGCAAGCAATTTTACTTTGCTCTGAACTATCAGGAGATCAAATTGTTTATCATTTGAGGGAGAACCTATGATTTATTAACCTTTTCCTGGTGGAGGTTATTGTATCTGATTTCCAGTTGTCTGTCATTATCCACATTTTACATGTTCTCAGCTCAGGACTGTCAAATTCAATTGTAAAAAACATTAAAAAAAACACAGACCAGCAGTTGAAAGAATTCTGCGCCTCATTTTACCACCGGTTGTTAAGAAAGAAGTTACTGATTTATTCAGTTGGAGGACCAAACAGTAATGCTATCTTCAAATGTCAAAATTCCCAAAATATGAATGTTGCCAGGTGCCATGGAGGTTCCTTTAATTTCTCTCCAAACCATCTTGACCGATGCTCTGATTGGAAAAGCTTGAGTGGAATGCTAATGTTCAGAGTGATCTAGCAAGTTCCTCGTTATTGCTTTGGAGATGGAGGGTGGGGTGACAGGATATGTTAGTCATTGCATGGCATTGAAGTATGTCTGAATATACCAAATCTAGGTCAGTGGATAAGTAGCAAAATGATACATAAATATTGGAATGGATTTTCTGCATCAATATCAGTACCAATGCCAGGTCTTGGTTTTAAGTGCGGGACAAATCACCACAGCAGTGTTGATCCAAAATGGGAAATGAGAAATGGGAGAATATAGCTGGCAGGAGAAGGCCAATATAGTTGTCTGTACTATTAATTTATACTTGTTTTGACATTTTTCTTTGTCAAGTCAGGGAGAGTTCCCCCTGACACGGGTATCATGTAATCCCGTGCTACCTGCTCCATGCTCGGATAATCGGCGACTAAACCGTCTCCCCCACCTGGTTTGCCAGATGAGGAGGGGGCTGTGGACCGACCCCCTGCTGGACCAAAAACAAGACCTGTCAAAGGGCGGATGAGCTCCTAGCGAGCCAACAGCCATCCACGCTTCAGTGGAAGTTTCGATCACTGTCACACATCGCATTGTAAGGCACCGTGCACGTCAGAAACCAGCACCAGTGCGTCGCTAATATTTTCAACGATTTTAATAATAATAATAATGTTCTTCCCTTTGTCATTTCCCCTGACTGTCAGTCTGAAGAAGGGTCTCGACACGAAATGTCACCTATTCCTTTTCTCCAGAGATGCTGTCTGACCCCCTGAGTTACTCCAGCTTTTGGTGCCTGCCGCCAATTTAACCCAGCATCTGCAGTTCCTTCCTACACATGTCGCCTGTTCCACTGCGAAATCTCCTCAAGGTATGCCTACTTTGAAGAAGTTCTTCTCCTGTCTCCGACAAGAGTACTGTGACAGCAGGAGCCCAAACACAATTGTTGCTCAATGGTTCCTGACAGAGGGAATGAATTTCAAAAAGGTTATTTGAAAAACTGTTGCACTTCAAGTTATTATTGCAAAATATTCTAAAAATAACAGCCCAACAGATAACAGTACACAAAATGAATAGTGAAATTATGATTTAATTTCAAATGTAGTTTATCATAAAAAAACATGTACCGTACAGAAAATACAAGTGGTACATGGCTCTCTTTACATTCATTGTACCATCAAGTCAATACATTATATTTACCATGCATCAAAGCTATAAAACCCTGTTTAAATAGATGGAGACAGGAAATGTTTGGCCACATATAAGGGACAGGCTACTGCTTCAGGCTCTGAAGTGAAACTAAGAAATGTCATGATGAAAGATACAATGAAACAGAATTGCAACCACATATATAAGTTAAAGCATGAAGAGCATATCGTATCTGGTTTTTTTTTTAATGTAAAAATGAAAGCCACACTGAAATTGATTGATTGATTCAATGGAAGCAGGTCCTTTGGTCGACCGAGTCCACGCCGACCATTGATCACCTGTTTAACTAGTTCTACACTATCCCACTTTCGCATCCACTCCCTACACACTAGGGGCAATTTATGGAGGCAAATTTTATCTACAAACCCGCACATCTTTGGGATGTGGGAGGAAACCGGAGCACCCGGAGGAATCCCAGTTGGTCACAGGAAGAACAGCCAAACTCCACACAGAAAGCAGGATCAAACCCGGTCTCTGGCACTATGAAGTAGCAGCTCTACCAGATGCGCCACTGATAATAGACAATAGACACTAGATAAATGACAATCAGTGCAGGAATAGGCCACTCGGCCCTTTGAGTCAGCACCGCCATTTAATATGATCATTGCTGATCATCCACATTCAGTACCCTGTTCCTGCCTTCTCCCCATATCCCCTGACTCCACTGTCTTTAAGAGCTCCATCTAACTCGCTCTTGAAAGCACCCAGAGAATTGGCCTCCACTGCTAAATCTCTGGGTGAAAATGTTTCTGAATGGCCTACCCCTTATTCTTAAAGAGTGGCCCCTGGTTCTGGATTCCCCCAACATCTTACAAACCAGCGCATCATTGGGATGTGGGAGGAAACCGGAGCAACTCCGGAGGAAACCCAGTTGGTCACAGGAAGAACAGGCAAACGCCACACAGAAAGCAGGATCAAACCCGGTCTCTGGACTGGCAATGTGAAGCAGCAGCTCTACCAGCTGCGCCACTAGTCTGGAAAGAAAGGAATTTCACTTCTAAATATAGTGTGTTCATGATCTTGGGTTGTCTCACAGAACTCCCGATGCACAGCCATTATGATGCTGATGAGCAAATTCATCAAGTATATCACTATGAGTAATGCAAAGATCAGACAAATGAAGAAGGGTCTCACCCCGAAACGTCAACCATTCCTTTTCTCCAGAGATGCTGCCTGTCCCGCTGAATTACTCCAACGTTTTGTGTCTATCTTTGGTTTAAGCCAGCACCTGCAGTTCCTTCCTAGACAAATGATTGAGCAGGTCAAGAGAAGGTCTTTGTGTAGGAAGGCACTGCAGATGCTGGTTTAAACCAAAGATATACACAAAAAGCTGGAGTAACTCAGCAGGACAGGCAGCATCTCTGGAGAGAAGGGATGGGTGATGTTTCGGGTTGAAACCCTTCTTCAGACGTTAGGGATAAGGGAAACGAGAGATATAGACATTGATGTGAAGAGATAACAAACAAGTCAAGTCAAAAGTGAATGAAAGATATGCAGAAAAAGTAACGAGGATAAAGTAAACAGGCTGCTTGTAGGGGGAAAATGAAAAGCTGATGTGACTTGGGTGGGGGAGAGATAGATAGAGAGAGAGGGAATGCCGGGGCTACCTGAAGTGAGTGAATTCAATATTCATACCTTTGGGCTGTAAGCTGCCCCAGCGAAAGATGTGATGTGTAGAGAAGGTTTTTTGTCCAGTATGCCAAGATTGCTCCTAGTTCTACTGTGACCGTCTTTACCCACCTGACAATTCCAGGTTAGACTTCCATATATTGTTGCTTTTGATATACTGCATCTTTCTCAGTATTGCATTGACATGATGCCCTGATTATGTGGTCAGATCTGTAGGAACGCTATGCCCACATGGTGAGAAACTGTGTCAAAGTGACACTGACAGTTGAAATCTCAATTAATCAACCCTGCATAGAAAGAGTTGACTTTTAGACAATCAAGTAGTTTTCTTCAATACAGTGACTTCCCTGTCAGGGAACCTCATCATGAATAGTTAAAAGTGTTAAATGTCATTTAAAGGTTAATCTAAATGAAACACACTCATTCCATTTCTCTCTTCATCACTTGTTCCAACAAGATGCAATGTGCTCCCTTGCTTTTCCCTTCTCCCTACATCTGCCATACTCTTCCCAACATGACATTCCCTCGCTGTCATTGGCACCAGATTGCCATTTCCTTTTTTATATCTCCCCAGACACAGTGCTCAAAGAACTGAGAGAGTTAGGGTGGCACGTTGGCACAGCGGAAGAGTTGCTGCCTTACAGCGGCAGGGACCCAGGTTTGATCCCGACCACGGGTGCTGTCTGTACGGAGTTTGTACGTTCTCCCCGTGACCTACGTGGGTTTTCAACGGGTAGCTCCGGTTTCCCCCCACACTCCAAAGATGCAGGTTTGTAGGCTAATTGGCTTGGTATAATTGCATCTTGTCCCTAGTGTGTGTAGGATAGCGTTAGTGTGCGGGGATCGCTGGTCGGTGTGGACTCGGTGGACCGAAGGGCTGTTTCTGCACTGTATCTCTGAACTAAACTAACGTAAGCTAGGCATAGTAGTCAATTTCAAATCCCCAAAGAACGTTGAATCTCAATTGCAGTTAGCTGCGGCAAGCATAACTAATTGTTTCTGCAAGTTTTAATCCTTGGTAAGGGAGAGGCCTGTGACAAGCGTGCGTACAGCTAACCATATCCATAATCCTTTACAGAGAAAAAAAAGGTATTCTACAGTTAACTTTACTGTGAGGACCAAGTAATTGAGATTTAATAATAAACTTCTCACTTTCAAAGGATTCCCACTATCAAATGGCTATGCGGTCTAGATATCCCACACTTCAATCAAGTCGATTCATTAAGGATCTTGCAGAAGGGCTGAGATGAAAGTCTACAGAACAGGAGAGTCAATAACACAAATACACAGTGTAGGAAGGAACAGCAGATGCTGGTTTAAGCTGAAGATAGACCCAACAAGCTGGAATAACTCAGCGGGTCAGACAGCAACACTGGAGAAAAGGAATAGGTGACGATTCAGGTCTGAAGAAGGGTCTCGACCCAAAATGTCAACTATTCATTTTCTCCAGAGATGCTGCCTGACCTACTGAGTTGCTCCAGCTTATAATAATAATAATATATGTTATTGTCATTGCACACAAGTGCAACAAGACTTGTTGTGTCTATCAACAGGGCAGCACAGTGGAGGAGTAGAGTTGCTGCCTTACAGCGCTTGCAGCACCAGAGACCAGGGTTCGATCCCGACTATGGATGCTGTCTGTACGGAGTTTGTACGTTCTCCCCGTAACCTACATGGGTTTCCTCTTATGTCAACAAAATAGAGAGAGTATAGAGGAGATTTACTAGAATGTTGCCTGGGTTTCAGCAACTAAGTTACAGAGAAAGGTTGAACAAGTTAGGGCTTTGGAGCGCAGAAGGTTAAGGGGGGACTTGATAGAGGTCTTTAAAATGATTGAATTGAATTGAATTGAATTGAATTGAATTGAATTGAATTGAATAACCTTTAATAATCCTTTACAGGAAATTACAGTGCCACAACAGCTTCAAGACAGACATAACACCACACATTTCAACAGATATCTTCAATACATAATAAGTTAAAATTTTTGTGCATTATAAAACCTTATAGCAGCTGGTATACAAGACTTCCTATGAGAGGGATGAGAGGGATAGACAGAGTTGACGTGGATAAGCTTTTCCCACTGAGAGTAGGGAAGATTCAAACAAGGGGACATGACTTGAGAATTAAGGGACAGAAGTTTAGGGGTAACATGAGGGGGAACTTCTTTACTCAGAGAGTGGTGGCTGTGTGGAATGAGCTTCCAGTGAAGGTGGTGGAGGCAGGTTCGTTTTTATCATTTAAAAATAAATTGTATAGTTATATGGACGGTAAAGGTATGGAGGGTTATGGTCTGAACGCAGGTGTATGGGACTAGGGGAGAATATGTGTTCGGCACGGACTAGAAGGGTCGAGATGGCCTGTTTCCATGCTGTAATTGTTATATGGTTATATGGTTATCTTCGGTTTCCTCCCACACTCCAAAGACGTACAGGTTTGTAGGTATATTGGCTTGGTAAATGTAAAAATTGTCCCTAGTGTGTGTAGGATAGTGTTAATTTGTGGGGGTCGCTGGTTGGCGAGGACCGGGTGGGCCATGATGTATCTCTAAACCAAATTAAACTAAACTAAATGCAATTTGCAGTATCACAACCGGTTAAGCTGTGGCTCACAGCTACATCTCCATAGACTCTGAAGCTACCCAGCTAGACAATGTAAACTGCTTTCAAGGTATGACACTGAGTCCAGAGTAAACTCTTTACACAGATAACTGACCTCGGCAAATCAATCCTGGTGCATGGAATGATACTACAAAAGCTATGGTTGTTGATGTTATTGAAAACTTCACCTCCCACCTGAGGAATGAGTAATGTTGATTTTACTGTAACACTTGCATCTCCTTGGCCGTTCTAAGGCTGAGATGAAGTTGGATTTGGATGGGAGCCTGCAGTTGATGTTCATGTTAATAGGATATACAGCAGGAGCAGAAGTCGGCCAATCAGTCCATCGAGTCTACACCACCATTCGACCCTGGCTGTGCTATCTTTCCCTCTCATCCCCATTCTCCTGCCTTCTCCCCATATCCCCTGACACCCTTACTAATCGAGAATCTGTCTGTGGCGTTCTGTGATGTTCCCATATGCTCACTGCCTTCATCTTCCATGGAGGTAAAGGCCATAGTTCTATGCTTTAGATGCAGCTAGAGTAGCCTTGATGAGTACCTCCAGCACTGTTTGTAGATGGTACATACTTCAGCCGCTGGGACCAGAGGTGGGGTGAATGAATGTTTCAGTCATTGAACGGGGTCCCAATCAAATGAACTGCTTTGTGCTGTTTTGGTAATTGAGTTTTTTGAGGAGCTGTATCACTCATGGCCATTTGCCTCGAGCCTTTTAGATGGTGGAAAGGCTTTGTGATATCAAGAGGTACTCCTCACGCAATACCTAGCCCCTTGCATGGGATGCTCTTGCAGTCAATATATTTAGATGATTGGTCTGCTGAGTTTATGGTCAACGGTTACCAAGGATGAATATAATTTAACTTTCTGACCGATACAAACATACCATTGTTGATATGACCAATTGGTAATGATCAGTCACTTTCTCAACAATAATGCACACTGGCCCGTCCTCATCATGTCTGAGGAAGGGTCTCGAACCGAAACGTCACCCATTCCTTCTCTCCCGAGATACTGTCTGTGCCACTTAGTTACTCCAGCTTTTCAAGTTCAGGTTCAAGTTCAAGTGAGTTTATTGTCATGTGTCCCTGATAGGACAATGAAATTCTTGCTTTGCTTCAGCACAACAGAACATAGTAGGCATTGACTACAAAACACATGAATAAATAAACTGATAAAGTGCAAATAACAGATAATGGGTTATTAATGTTCAGAGTTTTGGCCGAGCCGAGTTTAATAGCCTGATGGCTGCGGGGAAGTAGCTATTCCTGAACCTGGTTGTTGCAGTCTTCAGGCTCCTGTACCTTCTTCCTGAAGGTAGCAGGGAGATGAGTGTGTGGCCAGGATGGTGTGGGTCTTTGATGATACTGCCAGCCTTTTTGAGGCAGCGACTGTGATAAATCCCCTCGATGGAAGGAAGGTCAGAGCCGATGATGGACTGGGCAGTGTTTACTACTTTTTGTAGTCTTTTCCTCTCCAGGGCGCTCAAATTGCCGAACCAAGCCACGATGCAACCGGTCAGCATGCTCTCTACTATGTCTATCCTCACCATATGTTGGGTTGATGAGAAGCTTAGAAGTGGTAAAGCCATTGAATGTGAAGATATGTAATTGGGGCTCTTTCTCTTTGGTGATGGTCACTGCCTGCACACTTGTGGTGTGAATGTTATTTACCAGTTATTAGACTGTGAGTGAATTTTGTCCCGGCCTTGTGCATAAACAGTTACATTTGCTGAATTGAACAGAGTGAGATCATCAGCAGACATACCCAACATGATGGATGAAGCAGCTGAAGATGCCTGGGCTGAGGATAACATCCTGTGGAAACATAGAAACATAGACAATAGGTGCAGCAGTAGGCCATTTGGCTTTTCGAGTCAGCACCGCCATTCAATATGATCATGGCTGATCATCTAAAATCAGTACCCCATTCCTGCTTTTTTCCCCATATCTCTTGATTCCTTTAGCCCCAAGAGCTAAATCTAACTCTCTCTTGAAATCTCTTTTGAACTCCAGCAGTGATATCCTGACGCTGGGATTGTTGTCCTCTGACAACCAGAAATTTAACTCCAATCCTTGAAATGTTTTTCCTTTGATGTCCACTTAACCAGCTTTGGAAAGACTCGTGGATGCCAGATCCAGTCAAATGCTTCCTTGATGTCACCAAGATGTGCTGCATGTTCTGGAACAAGACTTTAAATATTATAAATGGAGAAGCGTTTGAATCCATCAGACACTTTTACACTCAGAGTGTGCAGTCGTTTCTTGATATCATTTGGGTGAATCAAATTAACTCAAAATTGGCATCCGTTGTGTGATAGTGGATATCTCACAACGGTAGATGATAAAAGTTACAGTTGTGCGGTGGGTAGAGCTGCTGCCTCATATTCCCTGAGACCACGTTCAGCTCTGACCTTGCATGTCGTCAGTGTGCAGTTTGCACATTCTCCCTGTGATTGTATGGATTACCCCTGAGATCTCGGTTTCCTTCCACAAACCAAACAGGGAGGAAGAGATAGGAACAGAATTAGGCCATTTGGTCCATCAAGTCTACTCCCCCATTGAATCATGGCTGATCTATCTCTCCCTCCGAACCTCTTACTCCTGCCTTCGCCACGTAACCTGGGAGTCAACATCTCCGATGACCTCTCTTGGACCCACAATACCTCAACTCTGATCAAGAAGGCTCACCAGCGTCTCTTCTTCCTGAGGAGACTGAAGAAGGTCCATCTGTCTCCTCAGATCCTGGTGAACTTCTACCGCTGCACCATCGAGAGCATCCTTACCAACTGCATCACAGTATGGTATGGCAACTGCTCTGGCTCCAACCAGAAGGCATTGCAGAGGGCGGTGAAAATTGCCCAACGCATCACCGGTTCCTCGCTCCCCTCCATTGAGTCTGTCCAAAGCAAGCGTTGTCTGCGGAGGGCGCTCAGCATCGCCAAGGACTGCTCTCACCCCAACCATGGACTGTTTATCCTCCTACCATCCTTGAGGCGCTACAGGTCTCTCCGTTGCCAAACCAGCAGGTCGAGGAACAGCTTCTTCCCGGCGGCTGTCACTCTACTCAACAACGTACCTCGATGACTGCCAATCGCCACCCCCCCCCCCCCCCCGGACACTTATTATTATTTATTCAAATCATTTGCTATGTCGCTCTTCCAGGGAGATGCTAAATGCATTTCGTTGTCTCTGTACTGTACACTGACAATGACAATTAAGATTGAATCTGAATCTGAATCTGAATCTAACCTCCGACTCCCGTACTAATCAAGAATAGTAAGATTAAACGAGTACTTACCAGTATGAAGTTTGATCTGTATTTTATGAGGAGTTACGGTGAGGGATTACGTGAAGATCCCAGCGCAGTGCGCATGTGCGGCATACTTCGAAGCAGCGGTGTGAAATCACAGGATAGACACAATATTTGAAGTAAGATAGTAAAGATCATGAGACATCAGTTTATTAGTTTGATCTATATATTGAGGGTGGGAGCGGCGGGCACGTAATCCCTCACCGTAACTCCTCATAAAATACAGATCAAACTTCATACTGGTAAGTACTCGTTTAATCTTACTATTTTACTTCGGAGTCACGTGAGTGATTCCGTGAAGACTTCAAAGGTCTGTGATTTCAAACCGTGTAACAGTTTTTATTTCACTCACTGCCGAAGTTTTTGAGGGAGGAAGTGTTATCATAATCAACCAGTGGATCTGCTTTCACAAGAAACAGAAAGGTATTTGTTAACAATAACAACATAAAGAGCTCCCCTGAGCTTAAATTAATATTGCAGTTTGTAATATTCTTCCTGCAATTAAATCAGGTTTATCAACGGTTTATAATAAAAAATGTTCTGAACGTCATTCCCTTGACCATTCTGCCGTATTGAGAATGTGGTCAACCGGGATGTCCATTCGTTCAGCCGCTGATACCAATGCTGCCCTAGTGGAATGGGATTAAAATGTATTATTATCTATTCCGGCAGCTTTCAGTACCTGTTTGAGCCACCTTGGAGTGGTTTGGCTCGTACCCCGTCTTGGGGTTTCTGTGGTTGACCCATAGGCTTTCCTCTCCCTCTAAGATTGTGGGTTGTGTCTATATATAGTAGTAGATGGGTCACCACACTCAACCTGGACTCTGGTGGGTAGGCCCGGAATCCCACCAGTTAATTGGGCGTTCCTGGTCCATATAGCCATATAACGATTACAGCACGGAAAACACAGGCGATCTCGACCCTACTAGTCCGTGCCGAACTCATAATCTCGCCTAGTCCCATATACCTGCGAGTTAGATTTTACCAGACCTAGAATATGAACGTGATGTGTCTGGGGTAATCACCATGTTATCCAGTCTAGTCTTATGGAGTGACTGGACTCTGTGAGCGTGTACGAGAGCCATAAGCATGAGCGTTTTTAACATAGATTGAGCAAGCTGAGGGATCTGGCTGGTGCCATTCTCTGAGATATGGGATCCCATGCTCTGCTGACATGCTGTTTTAGATAAGCAGATAAGGCGCTCCATGCTGTATTTACGGCACTGTAACTCACCTTTTAGTCATGGTGTAGATGTTCCAGGAACTCCAATACGTCAGTGGTTGAATAGTTCATTGTCCCTGCGTCGTGGCAGTATTTTACCCATGTTAGCTTTTAGTGACTGTTCGCAGGGATGCCGACATGGTGGTAATGGTTCCTTTGGATAGTCCCAGTCCCTGGTAAGGTCTATTCAAAACCTGCACCCAGGAGTTTGATGTTTCCCTGGCATGGGTGGCTTGTGCCTGATACTGGGTTGAGTCAGCAACCATGGTCCACTAGGGAAATCCATAGGTGACTCGCCCACCGTGTCGTGATGAACTGGGAACCATGGCTGTGTAGGCCGGTCGGGCACGTTCAATACCTCGGAGACAGATCCCATCTGTATTGCGAAGTGCCCGTCTGATGAGGCAGAAGGGAGGAAGGCAAAGCAGAAATTCCCCCTTCCAGCGTGTAGGCATCTATCGCTGCTGCCTCTAATCTGGTTCCTAAGTCACATACATAGGTTACTGGTGATTCCGTCTTGTGCAACCAAATTGATATCTGGCTTTCAAACTGCTTAATACCTTTAGCAGATATTTTGGGTTTGACATCTATTCAATGTAATCATAAATTTTACCCCGTGACATGGTGTCTCCCACTGTGTTCTAGCTTCCTAGGACATAGGCAGCTGATAGTTAAAATGTCTTTTGACACACCATTGCCAGATTTGTTTGACCAATTTGTTGCACAATAATGATTATTATGCTCCCCATATGGTTGATATAAGCCACCACCATAGTATTATCAATCCGTAACCACATATGTACGTGCTGCATTTGAAATGCATATGCTTTTTAGCCCAATAGGCGATCACCAATCCCAAGTAGTTGATGCCCGGTATGTGTAGTAACGATGTTTGTGAATTGGTCCATCTGTTACCTGTGCTGGATATGGAGTTTAGTTGCTCCCCAGCCTAAAGTACTGGCATCGGTTTTTAATAACCAAGTTGGGATTGGTGATGATAATAGGGCTGAGAACTATGCCAAATATATGTCTGCCCACCACCTTAATTGTGATATAGCTTCAGTGGGTACATTCATGATTTGATTATAGTGACCCAAGTACCTTGGCAAAGTAACAGTCATATGGACGGAATTATTATTGAAGCCCAGATAATCCTTGGTAGTTAACGCTTCAATTCTGGTATATCTGGGCGTGGGATAAACCTCAGAGCTTTAGAGAGCTGTTTCGTAGCTAGAACTGCTGCCACAGCTAATTCCTTTGTTTCCCCTAATATGAGGATATCATCCAATATATGCCATGATTATGCTTGTTTTCTTAATATTTTCATGGCCATTTTTTTAATATTTATAGTAGTTTTAGGGCTGAGGTTAGACCATAGGGAATGCTCTATGCTCCCATGGTTGCCCTAACCGGGATATCCATTATCCAGGTAAAATGTTTTAGGTATCTATAATGATCCTAGTGTATGGGTATAAGATAGTTAGCATCTTCCATATCAATGCTCCCCATAGGTATCCTTGGGAGATCAGATGTCTGGCAGTGACAAAAACCCGTCTCCATCTTAAAGTGTATATACTCAACAGATTTATTTAGTGATATTAGATCAATGATGATGCTACATTCACCATCTTTTGTAGTTTTGGTGAATATATTCGATACAAATTCCAATGGTTCATGTTTACTCCCATGATCCGTTTAGTAATGAGCCTTTCTAGTTCAGCTTGACCTTCTCACTTCTCTTTTCTTAGAGGGAGAAAATGCCCTTTGGGCGCATTGCTGAACTGGCGGTAATATGCCCAATTTGAATTTGTTTTTATCCTCTAATACTGTTGAGTATATTTTTAGTTATTTGTGACAGCATCCCATGCTTTATCAACAAGTGTAAATGCCCCCCCCCCCCCCCCCCCGCAGTTAGTAGAACACCCTTATTTAGTGTAAACTGGGAGGAACCAGACTACCTACCTCCATGTTTATTGTTTTTTCATGAAGGCCTAGTTTGCTGGTATGCTGGTGCTGTCGGTGGGGCGGCGCATTTTCCCACGGCTCCGCTCTGGGCCCCTGTCTAAAAGAACTTTGGGGGTAATGTGAAGCGGTCGCCAGGCTTTCACCAGTCCTTGTTTGATATTGCTGGTGGATGCCGAGGGGTGCTGCCAGCTGGGTGTTGGATGCGATGTCCTGCTCGTTCCATGGCCTGCCCTCATGAGGCGCACAGGTTTAGCTGCCTCTCTTCCCGCAGCAGCGGTTTGCATAGCCCCGTATATTTGGGGTTGCGGGCAGGTCTATATGCACCATTGTTCAGTCGAGTATCCCAAATTTGGGAACATCTTAGGCGTCAGCACCCTGGTAGTGCAACGGGATAGTCTCATCCTGGGAGAACCACCTTGGCGATCATGGCGTCTCGCCTGCCAGGTGAGTATGATCCGTGGAAAAACGAGCAAAGGCGGTAACATCTTGACCCTTCTGTTAGGAGCTTCAGAATTCGCTGCTTGTCTGCGAGTCTGCTGACCCAGCTGCCTGCGGATTTGCCTCTAGAAAGACCTGCTCCTGCAGGGCTTTGTTGGGAAGATGGTCGCGTGGAGGAGCCATGTAGTGGCCCACGACACCCAGTAGCTCTTCCTGATCCTGCTCCCCTGGCATACTGCTGTTCTCGTCCGCCTGCCCAGCGTTTAAGCCAGCCCAGCCCTGGCCTCCTTAGCTAGCCTCAAAAGAGGGAGCAAAAGGGTGTGCTATAAATTGGAGGAGGCATAGCTCAAACTCCGCTGTTGCATCAATCCCTCGTCCAGGGAGATGGCTAGTGCAATAGCACTGGGGTAGGAGTGTCAGCTCCCTTGGCATTCAGCCAGTGCCCCTTTTTTCCTGGAGGTGAACTCCATGACCTCCTCTGGCTTGGGGAGACAGACATACTTATTTTTGCTGTCTCCAACCTGTTCCAGTTTTGGAGGAAGTTGGCTCCTGTAGAACCTGTTAAATTGGGAAGATTTTTATCTTACCTGTATGTAGAGGCTGCCTGCCGTTTTTCAGGTGGCATTGTAGCGGTTCCCGGGCGGCGATTCTCCTTGTCAGGAGTCTGCAGGGCTGCCGGTCGGGTTTTTAAACTTCCCGCCGGTCCGCTGCTGTTCACCGAAAAGCTGTTCAGCGGACCGGCATCAGCGCAGCTCCTTGCAGCGGTCCGCAGCCTGTGCGGTCCCGTTTGCGCCTTTCCCCCTCCACTGTCGGCTCCTTCGCTGGAGTCGAAACGGGGGCCGCTTCCTCTGCTGCTTTGCTCCCCCTGGAGCAAAAAACCACAAGGCCCGATTAAGGTAAGTACTTACCTCACGTTCCTTGGATGCGGGAGCTGCCGACTCCCGCTGGCCGCGTTCTGCACAGCTGTGCGATTATGCCGCACATGCGCACTGCGCTGGGATCTTCACGGAATCACTCACGTGACTCCGAAGTAAAATCTACCTATCTCTGCCTTAAATGAGGGGGGGTGTGTTGGGTGTAAAAGTGAGGAGGCAGATGCCTAACCCATCGCCCTTCTCAGTACACAGAGCTGTTCTGCAATCCCATAGTCAGTCCAGGGTTGAGGTGGGAGATCAAGCAGAAATCTGGAGTTCACTGACATGTGCACTGGTCTATCTAACAGTACTCTCTACAGGACCACTGCCTAGCTGTAGATGATCTATCAATGCATTGATAGTGTATAATGCTTGCAGGTAGGCTGTATGGAAGGCTGTACCCTGTCAGTTGGCTGTGATGAATCAGCAAGCAGCCTTGGGCTTGGAAGAGCTAGCTGATTATTGCAGCATTTGTCCCTGAGGGCTGATCCAGAGCAGCTGGTTTTATGGTAGATTATGTTTAGTTTAGTTTAGTTTAGTTTAGAGATACAGCAAGGTAACGAGCAATTACCGAACAGAGGTCTTGATATCCACCATAATGAAGTGCCTCGAGATGGCACACACTATCTCCCGACTCCCAGAGAAACTTGATCCACTGCAGTTTGCCAACGGTCGTACCAGGTTCACCACAGACACCATCTCCCCGGACCCACATTATCACTGCAACATCTGGATAAGTTGCAGGTAAGTTTGGTACATGGATAGGACAAGTTTGGAGGGACATGGAACAAACGCAGGCAGGTGGAACTAGTGTAGCTGGGACATTGTTGGTCGGTGAGGGCAAGTTGAGCCGAATGCCCTGTTTCCACACTGAACCTTCTGAATTTTGTAGTCGGCAGGGCAGTACTCTGCATTCCGCCAACTTGGACAATTTCACATTTTTATCAAGCCAATTAGCCTACAAACCCTGCACGTCTTTGGAGTGTGGGAGGAAACCGAAGATCTCGGAGAAAACCCACTCAGATCACAGGGAGAACGTACAAACTCCGTACAGACAGCACCCGTAGTTGGGGTCGAACCCGGGTGTCCGGTGCTGCATTTTGCTGTTAGGCAGCAACTCTACCACTGTGCCACCGTGACTGCCCACTGTATCGCTCTATGACTCTATAACAGCGACACCTAGATCAGATTCCTATTCATTGACTATAGCACTGCCTTCAACACCATAATCCCAACCAATCTCATTTCTAATGTCCTGGAACAAGGAGCCAGCACCCTCCTCTGCATCCAGATACTTAATTTCTCTATTTTAGACTCAGGTGGCCCTCAGCCATGCCCTTTTAATATATTGAACTATTGTTCTTTACCTTCCATCTGAAAGGAATTTTTATTCGTTAGACTTTGCTGGAAAAAGCCAGCATTTGTTGCCTACTTGTTTCTTGAGCATTATATCTTCCCTTGACTATTTGAGGGGGAATCTGAACCAGTCACAATACTGTGAGTGTGGTGTCGAACCAGCCAAGAATGACAAGCTTCCTTCCCTGCGTTATCTAATAATCCTAATGTATCTTCACAATGTTTGGTGCAATGATCTAAATTAATTTCTACTGCATACTATTTTTATTATTGTCACCTATACAGTGAAAAGCTTTTTGTTGCATGCTGTTCGGTCAAAGAAAAGATTATTTATGGTATCTTTATTGAGTTTCACTACTACATCTCTCCCTTTTTCCTCTCTTGCTTTACTAATATATGCTACAATCTAGAATGCCTAATCCCCAGACCAGTATCCATGTTTCAGTAATCCCTACAAAAAACAAGTTCCACATGAAGTACAAATGACTTGGATTCCCTGTTTTAATGAAGCATTGAGGGATTGTCTTTGCAGACAATGGGCGCATCTCCCTTTATTTTTACTCTTCATTTTACACATGTTCTTTATTGCTATGTATTCCCTGGAACTTTATCATTTTCCTTAATGCCGGCTGCCCTTTCTTCGGCTTGGCTGCTTAGAAAACATTCAGGCTTCCTTTCATTCTCTCCTTTATGAGTTTAAAACTATTGCCACTTCTCT
The DNA here is from genome assembly GCF_028641065.1 of Leucoraja erinaceus. NCBI lineage: Eukaryota > Metazoa > Chordata > Chondrichthyes > Rajiformes > Rajidae > Leucoraja > Leucoraja erinaceus. The sequence goes on along the minus strand of NC_073384.1, from coordinate 66,767,669 downwards.
ACCTGCCCTGCATTAGGATACTGTTCCCACCCGGGTTCACACAGGCATCAGTAGCCGCAGCATTGTTTTAGCTTCAGATTATGTTCATACTATCATTTCATTTCTCAACATATTTTCTACAGATTAGTTCCTGCTTTTCTTTTCCCATCAGATATGTTTGCTACGTACTAACTTCCTGCTTCAGTTTAGTTTAGTTTAGTTTAGTTTAGTTTAGAGTGATACAGCGCTGAAACATAGAAACATAGAAATTAGGTGCAGGAGTAGTAGGCCATTCGGCCCTTCGAGCCTGCACCGCCATTCAATATGATCATGGCTGATCATCCAACTCAGTATCCCGTACCTGCCTTCTCTCCATACCCTCTGATCCCCTTGGCCACAAGGGCCACATCTAACTCCCTCTTAAATATAGCCAATGAACTGGCCTCGACTACCCTCTGCGGCAGAGAGTTCCAGAGATTCACCACTCTCTGTGTGAAAAAGGTTCTTCTCTTCTCGGTTTTTTAAAGGATTTCCCCCTTATCCTTAAGCTGTGACCCCTTGTCCTGGACTTCCCCAACATCGGGAGCAATCTTCCTGCATCTAGCCTGTCCAACCCCTTAAGAATTTTGTAAGTTTCTATAAGATCCCCTCTCAATCTCCTAAATTCTAGAGAGTATAAACCAAGTCTATCCAGTCTTTCTTCATAAGACAGTCCTGACATCCCAGGAATCAGTCTGGTGAACCTTCTCTGCACTCCCTCTATGGCAATAATGTCCTTCCTCAGATTTGGAGACCAAAACTGTACGCAATACTCCAGGTGTACAGGGTCTCACCAAGACCCTGTACAACTGCAGTAGAACCTTCCTGCTCCTATACTCAAATCCTTTTGCTATGAAAGCTAACATACCATTTGCTTTCTTCACTGCCTGCTGCACCTGCATGCCTACTTTCAATGACTGGTGTACCATGACACCCAGATCTCGCTGCATCTCCCCTTTTCCTAGTCGGCCACCATTTAGATATACTAGTCTACTTTCCTGTTTTTGCCACCAAAATGGATAATTTCTCAACATAATTTCTACTAACTAGTTCCTGCTTTTCTTTTCCCATCAGATATGTTTGCTACGTACTAACTTCCTGCTTCAGTTTAGTTTAGTTTAGTTTAGTTTAGTTTAGTTTAGTTTAGTTTAGTTTAGTTTAGAGATACAGCGCTGAAAAGGCCCTTCGACTCACCCAGTCCACGTTGACCACTGATCGCTGCACACTAATGGGCCTGTCCCATTTACGCAACTTTGTAGGCGACTGCAGGAGACTTTGCAGTCGCCACATGTTCGCCACACGTTCGCGGGTGGTTGCCGGGGAGTCGCCTTCATAGTCGTGAGTAGTTCCCGCATTCTGGGAACTAGTCGCGGCCACATTATGGTCACCGAAAAATTTTCAACATGTTGAAAAGTTAGAGGCGACTAGAATGAAGTCGCCGTGGAGAGTAGCGAGAATTCTCTTGCCATAGGTGGGTCGCCAGGAGATCCGAGTGGGTTGCCAGGAGGTCGAAGGTTCTCGGAGGTTCTCATAGGTTGGAGCCGGTGCTGACTGGTGAATTTCATTGGCTCATTGGGGGGAAAAAAAGGTAAGCAGTAGTTATCAGAACCAAAGAACCGACCGGTAATGTTAAATGTCCGCCGAACTTCACAGCCGTGTATCTCTAGCTTCTTAAAAGTTGTCTCTACTCCTTCGCCCTCCTTCTCCCCCCTTCTCTCCCCCTCTTTTAAAGGACTTACCGTACACTGTGCTTTAGTCGTCTTAATTACAGCGCCAACCTTCCTGTTCATCGCAGTGTGTGTCTGTATCACCTTGGCTTTGCACCGTGGACATTTTTTAGACAGCACTACCCTACTTGCCCTGGCCCCCGCCTTTGTGACGTGTGTGTGTGCGCGCGTGTGTTTTGCTCTGACAGTCGCCGTTCCAGTTCCCGGTTTTTCATGCGACTGCCGGCAACGTGACAGTCGCCGGCAGTCTGTTGAAAAGTCGCCTAAGTGGGACAGGCCCTTAACTCTATTGCACACACACTAGGGACAATTTACAATTTTTATGCAAGCCAATTAACCTATAAACCTGTACGTCTTTGGAGTGTGGGAGGAAACCGGAGCGCCCGGAGAAAACCCATCCAGGTCACGGGGGGAAACTTACAAACTCCGTACAGACAGCACCCGCGGTCAGGATCGAACCTGGGTCACTGGAGATGTAAGGCAGCAACTCTACCGCTGTGCCACCACAACGCCTAGGTTCCCACTTTAATTATTTTAGTTTATTTTCAGTGTTACCTCTCTTCAAATCTCTTTTTTTCTCTGTTTTCTTTGTTTATTGGATTGGTGCCATTTCTGACAATGCTTCAACTTTCAGCTGCATCTTGAGGTCTGATTCAAGGTATGTGTAGAAGGGCCCAGTATTTAACACAAGCCAGACATTCCTGCACTCTTAGCCCCAACTTTAGGCCAGCCTCCAGCTACTGCGTTCAGGCTTCGGCAGTGATCCAGCAACAACTAAATTATCTATCAGCCTCACCAGCCCTCAAGCCTGAACTTATGGGTTTGTACTAACCCATCAGTGGGAAGGGCAATTCTTCTGAGGTTCACACCAGAACTATCTGTCTTTCCAGGGAGAACATTCTTTTTTTTGGGTGAAACCTTTGATGAATGCTCACTTTAAGGAAGCTGCTAAGCTGATGTGGATCTGAATGCAGCAACTCCATGAGCTAGGTCCATGGCAGTCCTGGTTGCCCTTGTGGTAAACCAGCTGCATGTTGATGTACCAGAACACTATTTTGTTCAGAAGTATCACAGTGAACATGTGAATCTGGGCTCTGGCATTGTAAGAGCAAGTCTACGCCACCCTGCTGCCCAGGTTCCTTCAATTAGAGCCCTCAGCTGCATCTTACAGCCTGATTAATGCTACGTATACAACGGTCTAACACAAGCCAGACACCATTCCCGCACTCTTATACCCAAGTTGGTGAGCATGTAACACAACATGCACGCAGTCAGTGGTGCCTTGCACCATTGGACAGGCTAGGGTTGGACAGGCTAGATGCAGGAAAATTGGGGAAGTACAGAACAAGGGGTCACAGTTTAAGGATAAGGGGGAAATCTTTTAGGACTGAGATGAGGAAAAGTTTTTTTCACACAGAGAGTGGTGGATCTCTGGAATTCTCTGCCGCAGAAGGTAGTTGAGGCCAGTTCATTGGCTATATTTAAGAGGGAGTTAGATGTGGCCCTTGTGGCTAAAGGGATCAGTGGGTATGGAGAGAAGGCAGGAACAGGATATTGAGTTGGATGATCAGCCATGATCATATTGAATGGCGGTGCAGGCTCGAAGGGCCGAATGGCCTACTCCTGTACCTATTTCCTATGTTTCTATTGGCAAAGCATCATGTCACTCCCTGGTAAATGGGAAGGAGGCATATATTTTGTATCTAAGACTGAGAGGGTCTTCTGGATCTCTGGAGAACATGATTAGGTGATGTTTCGGGTCCGGACCCTAGTTCAGGGCTGCACGTTCAGAGGGGTGAGATGGGAGAGGGTAAAGGGCCTGTCCCACTTACGTGACTTTTCAGCGGACTGTCTGCGACCTTCAAGCTCGGGACAGCCCCCACTCCCCCACAGCCACGGCCACCCTCCACCTCGTCTCCTTCATGCAGCCGCACTGTGTGTCGGCAGCGCCGGGTGGAGCACAAGTGTGGGACAGGCGGATCCCTCCGCCCACCCAGAGTCACTGACCGTGTTGCAGCGCCATCAGACCCCAACCCCCGACCCCCGACCCCCCGACCCCCGACCCCCAGACCCCCAGACCCCAACCCACACACTGAGTGATTCACCCCCCACCCCGGCCGCAGGGACAGCTATTTACTATGGGTGCCAATGCCCTGAGCCGTCTGTCCCCTTGGCCGGGGTGGGGCGTGAATCACCTGGTGTGGGGGTTGTGGTCCGAAGGCAGTGACTGTGGATGGGTGGAGCGATCATCCTGTCCCACACCTCTGCTCCACCCATCGCTGCCGACACGCGGCCCGTCACAGCGTGGCCACACGGGGGAGCCGTAGCCGTGGGAGAGTGGGGGCTGTCCCGTGGGATGCGCTCTTTCGGCCGCTTACAACGGTGCTCGGGTTCAGAGTGCCGAGTCACCTATGGCTCGTGTGGGAAATTGACCCCCACCCTCCCGTCTCCATCGGCCAGTGATGTGATGGACGTGGGGGTCTGGACCAATCGTTGGCAAGTCCCAACCCCCTCCCCGGCGACGTCATGTCCGTTATTTGACTTTTCGGCGGAGCGGCCATTCGGTGAGTTTGCTTTTAGGCTTTGTTTCCGTTTGGTTATTTGGCTTCCACTTCTTTGCTTCGGCTTCTCGTCCTTCAACGCCACGTCCGCACACGGCGCCAACCAGCGATTCCCCCTACTCTAACACTTTCAATTTTACCTAGCCAATTAACCTACAAACCTACAATACAATACAATACAATTTCTTTGTCATTTGGACCCCTTGAGGTCCAAACGAAATGACGTTTCTGCAGCCATACATTACAAACAAATAGACCCCAGACACAACATAATTTACATAAACATCCATCACATCGCTGTGATGGAAGGCCAAAAAAAACTTACCTCTCCACTGCACTCTCCCCCCCCCCCCCCCCCCCCGATGTCAGAGTCAAAGTCAAAGCCCCCGGCTGGCGATGGCGATTGTCCCGCGGCCATTAAAGCCACGCCGGGTGATGCAAGGTCGCACACCGGGTCTTGATGTTGGAGCCCCCGGCGTGCGCTCGCAGAGTCCCGCGGCCATTGCAAGCCGCGCGGGGCGGTGCTGTGAGGCCCCGCTCCAGGAGCTCTTCGACCCCGCAACTCGGGCAGGAGAAGTCGCGTTGCGGGAGCCCTGAAAAAGTCCTGTACGTCTTTGGAGTGTGGGAGGAAACTGGATATCCCTGAGAAAACCCACGTAAGTCACAGGGAGAACGTGCAAACTCTGCACAGCCAATCACACCAATAGTCAGGATCAAACCCGTGTCCCTGGCGCTGTAAGGCAGCAACTCTACCATTGCGTCTTCGTGCGGCCCGAAGCTCTCCAATAGATACTAGCCATAGCACAACGAGAACGCTGTGAGCTTTCTCCTGATACAACAGTAACATTTGTAGCTGCCTAGAATAGAAATAGATTTGAATTGTTTCAAAATCAAAGTCGCAAAAAGCCTTTAGCCATTTTCTTGTAATTATTGAATGATTTATTTGTAAACTGCAGGCAGGAAGTAGGATGGTATGGATGTGATATGGGTTCTTCTTGTCATTTAAAGTCATGTTCCAATAGGTAAACTCAGTCTGAAAACTGATCGATTTGCAAAGTGGCATTTGTAGTTTTAGTTCTCCGTGGGACAATGATCGTCATCATGTTCTATCTCTTCCACATATTGCCAAGGGGAAGTAGAGAGTGGACAGTAAGTATTTTACCCATTGAAAGAGTGCGGGGGCACAACAGACATGCTGTTTATTCTATGCTGCCCGTCCCGCTGAGTTATTGCAGCATTTTAATATCTATCTTTGGTGGGTCTGAAGAAGGGTCTCGACCAGAAACGTCATGCAATCTTTTATTCAGAGATGCTGCCTGTCCCTCTGAGTTACTCCGGCATTTTGTGTCTATGCCATTTTGGACCTTCAGCTCCCAGTTCACTGTCCAGGGCACTCCCAATGGGTAAACTGAGCGGCACGGTGGCGCAGCGGTAGAGTTGCTGCCTTACAGTGCTTGCAGGGCCAGGGACCCAGGTTCGATCCTGACTACATGTGCTGTCTGTACGGATTTTGTACGTTCTCCCCGTGACCTGCGCGGGTTTTTCTCCGAGATCTTCGGTTTCCTCCCTCACTTCAAACACGTATAGGTTTGTAGGCTAATTGGCTTGGGTTTGTATACTTGGTATAAGTATAAATTATCTCTAGTGTGTGTAGGCTTGTGTTAATGTGTGGGGATCGCTGGTCGGTGTGGACTCGATGGGCCGAAGGGCCCGTTTCCACGTGTATCTCTAAACTGAACTAAACTATGTTCACCATATCCGTGAAGCAAGAAAGTTACTTGTAACTATGACTTAAGACTGGATATTTTAATCTTATTTTTCAGTCTTCATATATTCCCTCAGGTAAGATGCACCCTGTGTCCAGAAATAAAATTAGTATTCAAGGCTTTCAACACATTGGTACCAAAGCACATGTAGACCTATGGATAGCCCTGAGCAATTCTAAAACTTTTATGAAAAAATAATTTTACAGAATTTCTTTACATCTGGGTTACATCTCATGGAGCTACAGCGCAAGGAGAAATATGTTATTTAACAGTTGCGCCATATGTTTGTATTCAGTCTTTTTCATTTTCATAAAGGTTTGGTCTTGTTTCTTCATTGCTATATGACAGCTCTTCGATACGGCTAATGCCCATTGTGGCTGGGCGGCACAGTAGCACAGCGGTAGAGTTGCTGCCTTACAGCACTTACAGCGCCAGAGACCTGGCTTGCACGCTTTCCCGTGAATTGTATGTGTTTTCTCTGAGAACTTCGGTTTCCTCCCACACTCCAAAGACGTACAGGTTTCTAGGTTAATTGGTTTGGTATTAGTGTAAAAATGGTCCCTTTAGAATAGAGATTAGAATAGCGTTAATGAGCGGGGATCGCTGGTTGGTGCGGACTCGGTGGGCCGAAGGGCCTGTTTCTGCGCTGTATTTCTCAACTAAATTAAACTAAACTTTTTGAGCCACAGGATCAATGGGGCGAGCTACAATACAATACAATAGAATACGGTTTATTTGTCACATTGCACAAAAAGTGCAAGTGAAATGAATATGTCAGCAGAGCTACAATGATAAAGAGCACACACAAAAACACAATAAAAATTTAACATAAACATCCACCACAGCATTTATCACTGTGGTGGAAGGCACACAATTTGGCCAGTCCTCCTCCATTTTCCCCCGTGGTCGGGACCTCAACCCTCCGCACCCGCCGCTGCGGGCGTCCAGATGGTAAGGACAAGGTACGAGTCCAGGTAAGTCCAGAGTCGGCTCTTCCCCACCGGAGACCGCAGCTTTAAGTTGGTGTAGGCCGCAGGCCGGCGGCCGAAGATTTAAAGTTCCCTCCACGTAGCAGTCAGAAGCACCGCAGACTGCAGGGCCGGCGGTCGAAGCTCCCCTCCAGGGGTGATGGTAAGTCCATACCGGACCCGCGGTAGAAGATGGCCGCGGGCCGGCAGTGATAGCTTCTTCTTACCCCGGGTCCCCCACGGGGGATCCCGGGCTGTAGACGGCGCGCCAGCTGGAGCTGTGCAGACCGCGGCTTCAGGCTGCCGGCTGCTGCGGGCCAACGAAACTTAGGAGCCGAGTGGAGCCGGTTAAGTTCTGCAATTGACGCATTCAATGTATTAAACTGCAGAAAGATGGATTGCCAAGTTAAATATGATAATTAGAACAAATGAATGAAAGATATGCTAAAAAGTAACAATGATAAAGGAAACAAGCCATTGTTAGCTGTGTGCTAGGTGAAATCATTTTCACATAGCATAGTAGCAATGTTACAAAATTTTGAGATTTTAAAAATCAAGTCTGCAATTTATGTCATCAGCTAAAGCATAAAAAGAAGTTTACTTTGACACCTAATTCACTTTCATATTTTCAGTATTAAAAAAGTTATGGCCATTTTCATACTCGGAAATTAGCATCTTGTTCTCTATTCCTTTTCCATTGACTTAACACAATGTCAACACAATTGACTTAACACAAGAGCTGTGATCCAGGACTGTCAAAAGCCCATAACTTTCTTAAAAATTAAGAGAACCAAATGAAATTTTCAGTTATTATAGATTGAAGCATTCTGAAACAAATATAAAACATCTTACCTGGATGACCTGAAATTAAAGCATAAAATTAGTTAATTACCTCATTTTAGCTAAATACAAAATTGACTGTTGTGATGGAAATAGTGATAAACACCCAGACTTAACAATGTTCTGTAGATTCCATTTCTTAAGAAAAGGAGTTTTTTTAAATAGCCTAAGTATCCTAATGACAAACTAATCCCATTCACACAAGAATTCACAATATGACATGATTTTTAAATCTCACTGTCATGAAATTATATCCAAGATGGAAGGAATTTAATGTTTAATTCCCATAAATTAATCTAGAAACATCCACCCAAAATATGATCAAATTATTGTTTTTTGCATGTACATGTGACTCAAACTGTTGTGAATATTTAGTTTAAAAATAATGATCATGGAGAGAGAGAATAACACAAAATATAGACAATTTAGACGGCTTATCTCCAAAAAAATGGGCATTTTAATCATCTTGCTTCTGGAACGCGATCGATTGGAACGTTGCATTTGCGGTCAATTTGAACCCCATATCGGCAGGAAAAACACTGCCGGTTCGTATGGAGCCCAAATCACATTTTCGCAACGTAAAATTAGATTAAAACCATCCCAAGAAGCAAGATTATATGTAAAATAGACGACTTACTCTTTGTTTCGTCCCGTTCTTGCGATCCGTCACATTGTAGGCGTTGTGGGCGTTCAAAGTCACTTTTTATTTTAATCCAAATATTAAATTGTCCAGCGATTTTTTTAAATTTTAAATAGAGCGCGAATGGGAGTCGGATCGATTTTTCTGCAGCAACTTAGCAGCCCGAGGAAGTCCGCCTCCGATAGGCAGTACAAAACGGCATTTTAATCCCGCCCCCCCCTCAAAGGCACCAAAGTCACGCACATGGCCAGTGGCAGAACTGCAGCGCCGCTGAAGTTAGGTATTGTAACATCGTTACATACAGCTAACAATGGCCTGTTTTGTTTATCATCATTACTTTTTTTCCATATCTTTCATTAATTTGTTCTATATCTCTTGACATCACCGTTTATATCTCTTGTTTCCCTTTACCCCTGACTCTCAGTCTGAAGAAGGGTCTCGACCAGAAATGTCACCTATTCCTTTTCTCCGGAGATGCTGTCTGACCCGCTGAATTACTCCAGCTTTTTGTGTCCATCTTTGGTTTAAACTAACATCCGCAGTTCCTTCCTACACATAAATACGACAATTGTTCCATTGGACCAATATTACAACCTACTTTTATACAAGTGAGCAAAAATCGTGCTGGAGGAACTCAGCGGGTCAGGCAGTATTTGTGGAGGGAAATGGTCAGAATAATTTTGAGTTGGAACCCTTCTTCATACTCCTCCCTGTTTTATATGACGTGCCTTTATTCCACTGAATCTTGCCATTGTGAATAACTCAGAACATTCTTCAATGCAGGTACAACACCAATAAATACTTGGTGCTCACAGTTAGGTTCTTAATTGGTTATTGTGGAGAGAGGCTGTTGTTTTGAGAGGGGACAGTAGGAGATTTTAAATGTAATTATAGTCCAGAAAAAAACAAAGGAAAAGTAGTTAGTGTGCTGGTCCAAAATTGATCGCTGCTGTGGTGAAAATGGATAACTGAACAATGCAAACTAAGTAAATCAGGACAGATAAATTATAAATGTTTTAGGTAAAAGCATAGAGTGAAAAGCCAGTAGGTGACTGGCCTGATTAATCCTTACTCTTTTTCAAAGAAGACACTAAATTCTGGAGGTACTCAGTAGGTCAGGCCGCATCTGTGGAGGACATGGATTGACGATGTTTCAGATCGGAACCCTTCTTCAGACTGATTGTGGTGGGGGGTGAGAAAGCTGGAAGAGAGGTGGGGGTGGGATAAAGTCTGGCAAGTGATCAGTGGCGGACTGGCCAGGGTGTCAGCTTGCCCGATGGCAAGTGGGGCCCTAATGAAGTGGGCCCCCTATATCAAGTGGGCCCCTGATGTAGTGGGCCCCCTTTGTCTCCTGGCAACCAATACTTTTAGACCCAGTCCGCCACTGCAAGTGATATGTGGATGGGGTGCGGTGGTGGAGGGCGTTTAGTGAGTTTCCCTTACATTAGAAACACTAAATGCAGTGCGGGTTATCGTTCACAGAACCTGCCTGTTCAGTCGTCAAGGGTAACCCTGAGCTTCCGTAATCCTCCATCCCAGGCGTGTTCATCCTTATACCCAAGCCTCTGGTGTAGAGTTGACACAAGTTCCAGTTCAAGTGAGTTTATTGTCATGTGTCCCTGTATAGGACAATGAAATTCTTGCTTTGCTTCAGCACACAGAACACAGTAGGCATTTACTACAAAACAGATAAGTGTGTCCATGTACCACAATATAAATATATACACACATGAATAAATAAACTGATCAAGTGCAAATAACTGATAATGGGTTATTAATAATCAGAGTTTTGTCCGAGCCAGGTTTAATAGCCTGATGGCTGTGGGGAAGTAGCTATTCCTGAACCTGGTTGTTGCAGTCTTCAGGCTCCTAGCAGGGAGATGAGTGTGTGGCCAGGATGGTGTGGGTCTTTGATGATACTGCCAGCCTTTTTGAGGCAGCGACTTCGATAAATCCCCTCGATGGAAGGAAGGTCAGAGCCGATGATGGACTGGGCAGTGTTTACTACTTTTTGTAGTGTTTTCCTCTCCAGGGCGCTCAAGTTGCCGAACCAAGCCACGATGCAACCGGTCAGCATGCTCTCTACTGTGCACCTGTAGAAGTTAGAGAGAGTCTTCCTTGACAAACCGACTCTCTCAGGAAGTAGAGGCACTGATGAGTTTTCTTGATGATTGCATTAGTGTTCTCGGACCAGGAAAGATCTTCAAAGAAGTGAATGCCCTGTGTCTGGACTTCAGCAGAGTGTGGATCTCAAAGTTCATCCAAGGTTTCTGATTGGGAAACACTCGGAAGGTTTCTGTAGGGATGCAGTCCTCCACACATTTCTTTACGAAGTCTGTAACGACTGTGGCGTATTCGTTCAAGTCCGTTGCCGAGTCCTTGAACATTGCCCAGTCTACAGACTCCAAACAGTCCTGTAGTTGTTCTTATGCCCCCCCCCCCGACCAGCTCTGTACTGTCCACTGTCCTCACTTCTGGGGGTGCGCTCTTCAATTGCTGCCTGTAGGCAGGAAGAAGCAGCACCACGGTATGGTCGGATTTACCGTAGTGAGGGCGAGGGATAGAACGATAGGCATTCTTGATGGTGGTGTAGCAGTGGTCGAGGGTGTTTGGTCCTCTGGTGCAACAGGAGACATGTTGGTGGAAGTTGGGGAGTGATTTCTTTAGATTTGCCTTATTGAAGTCCCCAGCAATGGTGGTAAATGCCTCGGGGTAAGATGTCTGGTGTTTGTTGACCACAGCTTGCAGCTCCTCCAGTGCCTGACGGACGTCTGCCTGGGGTGGGATGTAGACCGTGGTCAGGATAACGGAGGTGAATTCCCTTGGGAGGTAGAAGGGACAGCACTTAACCGCCAGATGTTCGAGGTGTGGAGAGCAGGAGTTGGACAGGACTGCCACGTCTGAACACCACGCAGAGTTGACCATGAGGCAGACGCCCCCTCCTCTACCTTTCCCAGATGCCAGGGTACGGTCCATGCGGTGGATGGAGAACCCTTCAGGCTGGACCGCTGAGTCTGGGGAGCTGGGGGTGAGCCATGTCTCTGTGAAACAGAACACAGAGCATTCCCTCAGCTCCCTTTGATAAAGCAGTCTTGCCCTTAAGTCCTCCACTTTGTTTTCAAGGGACTGTACATTGGCCAGTAGGATAGTAGGGAGAGGGGGCCGAAGTCCCCTGCGCTTCATTCTGACCCGAAGTCCTGCCCATCAGCCACGTTTCCGGACACAATGGAGGCCTCCCCTTTGTTTCCAGGTACTGCGTTTGCTGTACCTGTTGTTTCTGCGGACCTGCACTGGAACGGGGATTCCCTCAAAGTCGGCAGCTCCAGCTCCGTTGTCCCTGGAAGATCCAGCCCGTCTGCTCTGGGGGTCACCCCGGGGTCTCCAGGTACCGTACCTGGGATCCTTAGTCGGGTCGGGAGTTTCACAGCCAGCGTGGGAAAATGTAATGTCCGGGGTTCCCGCAGCTGCGGGAGATCGCGAAATTGCGAGAGCCTTGAGGTGCTCAAGCACCTTGTCCAACGGCACCGATTTCTGCCGTTTTTCTGATCCAGGTAAGTGGTTGGAAGTTGTAGTTGAGCCTTCCAAGGAACTGCAGGTGCAGGTTTTCCAAGAAAGACACAAAATGCTGGAATAACTCAGCGAGTCAGACAGCAACACTGGTGAACATGGATACCTGGCACCCTGAGTTGCACCAGCACCTTGTGTCTTTTATGTTAAACCAGCATCTGCCCTTCCTTGTGTCTTCACATTTCATGACTCTTATAACCATGTCACCTTATCTTGCACTTGTTGTCCTTTTATCTTTAGCTTTTGCCTCTATAAACCCCCCTTCACCTGCATCCTCCCAGCCAGGCATTGTCCTGCCCCCATCTCTTTTCCAGCTTTCTTCCCCCTATTGCAATCTGTCTGAAGAAGGGTCCCGACCTGAAATGTCAGTGATCCATGTACTCCAGGGACACCGCCTGACCCATTGAATTACTCCGGCTCTTTGTGTCCATTCTGATAAACCAGCATCTGCAGTTCCTCGTGTCTCCTCTTTGTCAAAGGCCTGAGTATAAGAATCAAATGCCTGGGATGGAGAATTTAGGAAGGTCAGGGTTGCCCTAGTGGACTGAGCAGGCGTATTTTTCAAACGATCACGCCAACTGCATTTCACCCTGTAGGAGAAACACATTAATTTGAAAGAACTGTAGATAAATTGCTGCTTCAGCTGGGAAATGTTTTTGGAGCCTTATACTCAAGCCTTTGCAAAGGGTATATTGAGATGAGAAAATCTAGTAACAAAGTTATGTTAATTGGGTTTGAATCATGAATGTTGAATCCATCCTGCACAGCATCAAACAGGAAGGTGTTAATCACACTTTGCAATCCTTGTGCATGTTTAACACCTCCAGTATTGGCAAAGAAACCTTGTTCATCTCTAAAGCTATATTCTTCCTTCCCGAGTGCTTTTCAAGTAGTTCCATTATGATACCTCCAGAGCTGCTCGGATGATTGAGAATCTCCTGAGCAATGTTGTCTGGCGTTGAAGTCTCTGATGGCCAGAATCAATGAGTAACTGCTGGGGCGTTTGAACTAAGAGCTCACATCCATGTGCCCTTTCATCATTTTTCCTCAAACAGGCAACGAGTAGTGCCACCATTCAACTGCAGAACAGTCTGATGTGGTTCAGAAAGAATGGCAGATGCTGGAAAAATTGAAGGTAGACAAAAATAAAGCTGGAGAATCTCAGCGGGTGAGGCGGCATCTCTGGAGCGATGGAATAGGTGACGTTTCTGGTCGAGACCCTTCATCAGATTGCAACCTGATCTCCCTGTGGCTCAGCACTTCAACTCCCCCCTCCCATTCAGAATCTGGCCTTTCTGTCCTCGGCCTCCTCCATGGCCAGAGTGAGTCCCACCGCAAATTGGAGAAGCAGGACCTCATATTTTGCTTGGGTAGTTTACACCCCAGCGCTATGAATGAATGAAATAATGAATGATTTTGAATGAATGAATCATTGATGAATGAATGAAAACTTCATTGTCATTCAGATATACACCTAGACACAGTGCACCTTGAACGAAATTTTGTTGCATTTGACTCTCCAAAATCAGGTAATAGTAAAAAGTGCTAGGTGCGTCCATAAAAATGCCTCATGTGCATGGTTCTGTAAAATAAATATATATAAAACGTTTTTAAAAAGTGTCGATATTGAAAAAGTTCTAGCCTCGGTTTTGTTGATTGTTCAGTAATCTTATGGCCTGGGGGATGATGAAGCTGTTGCAGAACCTGGTTGTCCCGCTCTTCATGCTGCGGTACCTCCTCCCAGAGTTAAGCAGTATGAACAGTACAAATTGTGGGTGTGTGGGGGCTCTGGTAATGCCCTTAGCTCTAATGAACGTTGACACCTCCAATTTCAGGTAGTCCTGGTTTTCTCCCTCCTTTTCCTCCCCTTCTCAGCTCTCCTGCAGCCCACTATCTCCGCTGCTTCCTTTCTTCTTTCCGCCCCCCCCCCCCCCCCCCCCCCCCATCCCTACATCAGTCTAAAGAAGGGTCTTGACCCGAAATGTCACTAATTCCTTCACTCCATAGATGCTGCCTCACCCGTTGAGTTTCTTCAACATTTTTATCTACAGTCTGAATGTGGTTAAGTGGAGTGGAGTGAATCTCAACCATCCAAAGATATCTTACTAAAGGATCACCCCAAAACCTGTCTGACCTGCACAGTCGTAGTTGAGGCCTCTGCAGATTCAATTGACTGCTGCAGTTGATGTTGTACAGAGTGAGCTCTTCTATCCATGGGAGAAAATGTAGCAAAGCCCTATCATCACATCAATTGTCAATCTGTGATCCATTCAGTTGTCCACAGGTACAGAGAAGGGTGGGATCCTTCGGGCAGGTTACAATGAGCATGGGGGCGATGGAAGAGCTGCATATCGAGGGTAGATATTTCTGGTATACCATCAGTGCCACGGGTGTTGTTGAAGAGATAGGGCAGGAGAGACGGCTATGACTTTGTGCAGCAATAAGACCAGTTATGTGGGAGATGAGACCTGCATAAGACAAATGGACTGCAACTGAACAAATCCAAAAGCCTTGAGGAGAGATGCGTTGATGGTATCAGGGATGTTCTGAAAGTAGCTTGGCAGGGGAGAGGAACCTCGTTGCAGTTTCAGAATGCAGAGAAACAAAACTGGAATTAGGAGATCAGAGTTTAGCAAATTGCAGCACGGTGGACTGGACATGTTCAAGACTACTTCATCAAACTGAATGAGTACACCACATTCTCCACCAGCCAGATTCAGCATGAAATGTCTTGCCGACTGAATTGTGATAAAGACAATCAAGGTCTATGCTAACCAGAAACCTTGGATGAACAGGGACATTCACTCTCTGCTACTGTCCAGGCTTTCAAGAAGGATGACATCCTATTGTATAAGAAAGCCAAAAATGATCTTCACAAGGTTATCAGGAATGCCAAGCGAGAAACTCCAAAACAAGCTAGATGCTCAATTCAATCAAGCATATGATTCTTACGGGTGCCAGGGATGGTGGGGAAAAGACAGGAGAATGGGGTTAGGTGGGAGACATAGATCAGCCATGATTGAATGGCGGAGTAGACTTGTTGGGCCAAATGGCCTAATTCTGCTCCTATCACTTATGATATTATGAAGCAACAATGGCAGGGTCTGAACACTATCACAAGTTGAAATTGGAGGAAATCTCTGGCAATGACGCAACTCTTCCAGAATAGCTCGATTACTTTTTATGCCTGTTTTGAACAGGCAAGCACAGGTTCATCTCACCACCTGTCACCACTGGCACTGCCCCCATACATCTCGGAGCGTGATTAGATCAGCTTTCACAGGGGTAAACTCTCAGATAGAGACTAGCCCAGATGGAGACCCCAGACAGGTTCTGAAATCATGTGCCTATCAACTGGCTCCAGTATTTCCTGATAATCTTCAACCTCTCACGTCAACTGTCCCCTGTCCCCATCTGCACTCTGGTATTTTTATCTATATTACCTATTGTATGGCTAGATTGTACTCACGTATGGATTAATTGGATACCACACAAATGTTGGCACGGTGGCACAGTGGTAGAGTTGCTGCCTTACAGCGCCAGAGACACGGATTCGATCGCGACTATGAGTGCTTGTCTGTACGGACTTTGTACGTTCTCCCCATGACCTGCGTGGGTTTTCTTTGAGATCTTCAGATCCCCCCCCCAACACTCCGAAGACGTACAGGTTTGTAGTTTAATTGGCTTGGTGTAAATGTAAAAACTGTCCCCAGTGTGTGTGTAGGGTAGTGTTAATCGGTGGTCGGTGCGGACTAATTGGGCCGAAGGTCCTGTTTTCTAAAGTTAACTAAACTAAACCTTTCACTGTGTCTCAGTACCTGTGGCAATTATAAACCAATACCAACACCATCTACTTTAAGGAAACCTCCATCTTCTCAGTCCCCAAGAAAATGAAAGTGACAAGTCCAAATGACTACAGCCCAGTAGCACTAACATTGACAATACTGAAGTACTTTGAACGACCGGCAATGCCCCACATCTATGCTAATCATTCGGACAATCTAGGACGTTTATGATTTGCGTTCAGGCAAAATATGGAGCATGTCATGTCTCCTGCACTACATTCAGCTCTAGATCACCTTGACAATAAGAACACCTAAGGTAGACACAACATGCTGGAGTAACTCAGTGGGACACGCATCATCTCTGGAGAGAAGGAATGGGTGCCGTTTCGGGTCAAGACCCTTCTTCAGACCCGAAACGTCACCCATTCCCACTCTCCAGAGATGTTGCCTGCCTCGCTGAGTTCCTCCAGCATTTTCTGTCTATCTTCGGTTTAAACCACCATCTGCAGTTCCTTCCTACACAATAAGAACACCTACAGTATTACAAGAACACTGCAGGCTTCAATACTGAGTAAACTCATTCCAGAATTCTGGACAGTGGCCTCTGAACCTTCAACTTCAACAAGCATGAATTGGTCATGGCATTTCCTCCACCCTGACTCTGAACACTGGTGACCCTCGGAGTTGTGTGCTCTGTCCCTTGCTCTACCTCCTGGACAGCAATGACTGTGTAGCCAAGTGCAATGCCACTTGATCATTAGGTTCACCCATGATACTGCTGTTGACAGCCAGATCAACAACAATGATGAGATGAATTACAGGGAAGAGACCAGAAAGTGGAGCCCAGGACATCAAATCTGCTGCACCAGTCACCTTATTACATGGTAAAGCTGTTTTTAAATAAATCTATATCTCTCCAGCTTTTCGTGTCTATGGTTTAAAAGCTTCTGCCTTTCCATCTGCAAATTTCAAGAGAGTTTTTGACATGTGTCCCAATAGGTCAAGTCAAGTGCTTGCTGCAGTCAAGAGAGTATTTATAACCATATAACATTGTGGCCATCTCGATAGTCCGTGGACAATGAAGTTTACCTTGCTAACCCTCCATTCCCTGCAGCATCCATTGGAAGCATAAACACTTTATTGTTATTGTTTAATAAATGCAGTATTGTAAGCATAAATACAGTTCAGTGTGTCTGTATAGCATAGACCATATATACACACATAAATAAACAGATAAAGTGTAATAGGTTGTTATAGTTCAGAGTTTGTTTGATGGCTAGTTTAATAGCCTGATGGCTGTGGGGAAGCAGCTGTTCCTGAACCTGGATGTACCAGATGTCAGGCTCCTGTACCTTCTACCTGATGGCAGCAGTGAGATGAGTGTGTGGCCAGAATGGTGTGGGTCCTTGTTGATGTTGGCTGTCTTTTTGAGGCAGCGACTTCGATAGATTCCTTCGATGGTGGGGAGGTCAGAGCCGATGATGGACTGGGCAGTGGTCACAACTTTATTATTTTTCCGCTCCTGGACACTCCTGGGCCCACTGAGTTACTCAAGCTTATTGTGTCTGTATCCTACCTCTGTTGCTTTTCTTATGCCACAGCTAACATTGGTAGTGGCCGAAGTGTTCAAGGCATTTTATGGGATGGATAAATCAATATTCAGGAAAGTTTAATGAAAATAATTAAGTGAGGAATTTTTGAGAGAAATCATGTCTGACATCCCCGATAACGCTTGCAGGAGATAAAAATGAGTGTCAACGAGGCTGGAGGGCGAGATGTTATACACATGCAACCTCTTTGTTACAGCCAAAGAGAGACACAAAATGCTGGGGTAACTCAGCAGGACAGGCGGCATCTCTGGAGAGAAGGAATGGGTGACATTTCGGGTCGAGACCTTTCTTCAGGCTGCCATTTGAGTTGTGGAAATTCGCCCTTACAGAATTCACAAGTCAGAACCTAAAAATTGGGGAAACTGAATAACATTTGCTCTCATGAAAATTTGTGTGAAAAAAAATGTAAATAAATCCACACAATCTTATTTCCAACTAGCGTTTCATGGCACGTGCACAGATGATGCGCTTTCAGTCACAGAAAATAGTGAATGCCCCATTTACCAGGATCATACCAGCCCTATAACACAATGGTCATCTGTATATGAATTTTAGCAAGGCATTTGATGACGCAGCAAACTGGGCGGCACGGTGGCGCAGCAGTAGAGTTGCTGCCTTACAGTGCTTAGTGTGCGCCGGAGACCTGGGTTCAATCCTGACCACTGGTGCTGTCTGTACGGAGATTGTACGTTCTCCCCGTGATCTGCCTGGGTTTTCTCCGAGATATTCGGCACTCCAAAGACATACAGGTTTGTAGGTTAATTGGCTTGGTGTAAATGTACACTGTCACTAGTGTGTAGGATGGTGTTAATGTGCGGGGATCGCTAGTCGGTGCGGGCTCAGTGGGCCAAAGGGCCCACGCTATATCTATAAACTAAACTAAACTAAACTAAACATTGATCACTAAAGTAAAAGTCCATGAGATTAAACATTGGATTTGCGGGAGAAAGCAGAGGGTATTAATGGTGGATGGGAAATGACGTGAGAGGAACTTTGTATACATTGGGGTTCCAGTGCACTCAGTGCTGGTCCCATCATTTCTGTCTGAAGAAGGATCTCAACCCGAAACGTCACCCATTCCTTCTCTCCAGAGGTGCTGCCTGTCCCGTTTAGTTACTCCAGCTTTTTGTGTTTCTAAACGATTTGGACATGTTTCAAGACCACATTTAATAAGATCACCAATGCTATCAAATTTGCCTGTTGGTTATTGTGAAAATTCTGGGTTATAGATTCGTATCAATGGTTTAATTAAGTGGGCACACAAATAGAAAATGCAATTCAACACGGGATTTGTGAGGTGATGCATTTGGGAGGGAACACAATTGAAGAAATATGTTATAAATAGTAGATAGAAATCTGAATCTACAAATCCCTGATGGAGGCAAGGCAAGTGTTTAAGATGACACACAAGGTACTATTTGGTATTGGTGTTGACTTGTTATTGCCCAGTCAAATCATACTCTACACGAGTATAAACAATCCATTACATAGAGAATAGACACAATATGCTGGAGTAACTCAGCGGGTCAGGCAGCATCTCTGGAGAGAAGGAATAGCTGATGTTTTGGGTTGAGACCCTTCTTCAGACTGTGAGTCACGGGAGAGGAAGTCTAGAGATATAGAAGGGTACGGTGTTAAAATGACAAATCAAAGTGGATGATGTTAAGGAAATGCAAAATGTTTGCGGGGATATGACAAAGTGGATCGCAGACTCAGGGGGTCGAAGGGCCTGTTTCCACACTGTATCTCTAAGCTAAACTAAACTAAACTAAATAGCGTAAGGGAGATGCTGAAGAGATTTACGAGCATGTTGCCAGGCTCGTGTACGGAAATGACGAGGGATGAAGGAGGTTGGGAGAATTTCATTGTCCTATCCGGGACATATGACAATAAAACACTCTTGACTCTTAATACGAAGCAAAGGAAATGAGGGAAGATTTAACTGAGAGGCGTAAAATGATGAGAGGCCTCAAAATGGAAAACCGAAAGGATGTGTTTTTTCATATCTGTGCGATCATAGGCTTAAGGTGGTTGGCAGAAAGATTAGGGTGAGCTGTGAGAAACAAATATAGCAATCAGAATATCGCTGCCTGCCTGAATGGCTGGTTGTGGCAGCGACACACCACACCTTTAGGCTGACTAGTAGCAATAACCTAAAATCCCTTTTTGGTTGTTGTGGGCACAGTGGGCTGAATGGCCTCATTGTATGCTGTTAATATCCATCATTTTCAGTTTAGTTCACTGTCATGTGTACTGAGGTACAGTGAAAAGCTTTTTGTTGCGTGCTATCCAGTCAATGGAAAAACAATACATGATTACATTCGAGCTATTTACAGTGTATAGATACATGATAGGGGAATATAGTTTAGCGTAAGGTAAAGCCAGTAAAGTCCGAACAAAGTAAAGTCCGATCAAGGTCACCAATTGTGGTTCAGAAGTACTCTCTGTTCCAAAAACATGCTCTGCTGCATCCCGATAAAATGCTTTCTGTGGCACATCGGTAGAAATTGTTCAATTTATTGAAAGTTCAATTGACACTATCTTTGATCATTTATACACAAAGGCAGATGCACATTGTGTCACTCCACAGTCCTACATACTGTAATACTGTGATATCTGTAACACCCACAACGTTGGCCTTACCTACAGCCTCCGCCTTATGAGCACATCACCCTTTGCCCTGTTTGACACAAGGTTAAAGCTGATACCCGATTGAAGGTGAGCGATCAGACCATTGCGTCGCAAAGAGTTAAAGTGCTTCTCGCTGCGTGAGGGAGAGGGGTCTCAGGCTTGAAACTGCAGGTTTCACCCTTGGTTAAGCTTGAATCTCAGCTGGGATCTATCGGGGGAGGTTTATGTTCCCCACACAACGATATACCAGTCCGTTAGAGACTGCTATTCGGGGCATCTGGAACTGTATTTGGCCAGTTGCCTACGTGGGTGATTAGAAACAGTTAGATTAATAAATCGGGAAACGATAAAAAATGGTTTCCCAATGCGTACGTGGTGAAGATAATCAAATCTATGTATTTGTATCAGAATTTAAATTCTTAATGAGTGAATAATACCTAGCAATGTAATTCAGAATTCCTGAAGGTCCAACCTGTAAAATATGACACTGTTAATCGAAATAACCTTGTGTGAGGAATTCTGTTTGTTACTGAGCGGAAGGCTTCATTGTAAGGCCAGTAAGATGCTAAAGCTCCCGGTTGCTCTGTGCTCTGTGAGTAATCTCCTGGAGTCCTGTCCAAAAATAATCTGGTGAAAATATGGACAGAGAACTGTAGACCTCTGCTTTCCCCGAACATATGCAGCTCTGATCAGTCTGGTATTTCAAGAAAACAAGGTCCTGAACCCTAATCCACAGACACAAAACAAAGCACACTTCACAGCTGTGATGCACAGCAACTATCAGCCATGAGGTCTGAGTGTGTCCCACAACAATGCCTCCTTTATCACCCTGAGGACAAATAACTAGACAGCAGTATTTTCCGCCTGAATAAACCAAGCTTCTATTGCAACTCATGGCTGAAAGAAAAACTGGACTGAGAGAGAATGTTTGTTAAGTGATTATTCTAATTTACTAGCTGATGTAAATTTAAATGAACTGACGCGAATGCAGACATGAACAGAGGCGCTGTCAGAGGAAAACAGAAAGCTAAACACACCAATATTGTCTCAGAAGCCACTTGGCAAGCAGCAGTAATGTCAAGAGCTCCATATGCACAAAGCATAACCAATACACAAATGCTTCCAATGAGTAAATATTTTGTTATGTTCTGAACTAAATGTGTCTTGCATATGCATTCTGATTGTATTAATTTAATATGTAGTAAAGATAGAAACCAGATATACTTAACTTAGCTTACATGTCATAGAGCCTTGATTGCACATTTCTGCTGTACATATGAATCTTTTAAGAATATGGTTGTTGGTCATAGGTTTTTGCAAAGTATAATTATCCTTTGTTTGCTATAAATAGGGCATAGTTTTCAACCCACTAACAAATTAGTCAGGGACTGGGATTGGTGTTGGCTGCACTTGTCTGATGACATTGTCACAAGGCATATACCATTATTGAATTCATACCTCATTACCATATTCATGGTGCACCAGGGCTCCACTGAATTTGTTTTTAACATCTAATCCTTGAGAGAGAGTGTGGAAAACGGCAAACTCGTAGCCTTAAAGTGTAGGCTCATTTTCTCAATGCTGACCCCTAACAAGCAGTGCCCTAGACAATGCATTCCCCCCCCCCCATAATATTTTTCTTTGTGTGCGGCATTGGGGCCATCAGGTAGTCTGAGGACTAGTGGCAGACCGTATGAGCACTGCACGGAATGACCTCTGGAGGGGTTGAGCGCTTCACATGTGCTAGCTCTTTGTCGATGACTTACAATGAACCTTTGTGCCTACATCACACATGATGTGTCCACATGTCACGCCAGCACGTCACTCGTTTACATATTTGCATACTTGTATACCACACTGCTTTCCCACTTCAAAAGTGTATTTTACATTAATTCAGCAATATCTGGTTTGGAATGTTTGATCTCCCAATCTTCGCTTGGGTCTCAGGTAGTGAAGTTATTTCATGATCTGAAGAGTATGTGATATTAAACTACTGCCGATTTATCTTCTCTTACTGTATGTGGATGGTCCTATATATATACACACCTTTGTAATAAATGTATCATTATACATTTCCCCATTAAATTCTGATCTATCTGTTGCTGCAGTCATTTTGCAAAACATCACTGTTATCGGGCAACTGAACCATCCTACCAACAGCTAGAGAGCAGTCCTAAGCTACTATCTACCTCATTGGAGATCCTCACACTATCTTTGATGGGACTTTACTGGACTTTACTGCACTAAAGATTATTCACGTTATTCCCTTGGTCATGTATCAGTACACTGTGTATGGCTCGATTGTAATCAGGTATTGTCTTTCCCTTGATAGGATAAAATGCAAGAAAAGCTTTTCACTGTACCTCGGTACACATGACAATAAACTAAATGCAAAACTAATGTGGACATTTTCTTTCAATTGGGTCAAGATATCAGTTAGCACTGTGGGCTACTATTATCTCACCAATATCCTGTTCCTACATGTGTAGGAAGGAAATGCAGATGCTGGTTTACACCGAAGATAGATACAAAATGCTGGAGTAACTCAGCGGATCAGGCAATATTTCTGGAGATGCCTCTGGTGAGTTCCTCCAGCATTTTGTGTCCTGCTTCTACAGTACATATTGTCCTTATTTGTCCGCTTTAGTTAGCTCACTTTTTATTTCACGGTCCTTGAGCTTTTTTTCTTATTTGCCTCTTTGGGATACATGACTGTCCCTCCACCCACTCCTCCAGCTGTGGCGTAGGAAACACATACGTGTGTTTGGAGTTTGGAAAGCAGCGACAGATCTGACGGATCAGAACGGCCGATCAGCTCAGTCTGAAGACGAGCGTTCCCCTTTCCCATGACTTCCAGTCTGAAGAAGGGTCTCGATCCAAAAAGTCACCCATTCCTTCTCTCCACAGATGCTGCCTGTCCCGTTGCGTTACTCCAGCATTTTGTGTCTATCTTCGTAGAGTAACATTATATTCATTGACTGCTTCTCTTAGTCCTTGAAACCTCACGCCAAACATTTACATTTCTATCATTTTAAATAACTGTGACTTGAAATAATCTTCCACCTTCTGCACGTGATGGATCTCAGACAATCTCGGTTAATAGAATAACCCTCTTATTCTCTTTTTCTGGCTCTATTTAGTGCTGGTACTTTTTCAATGTGATCCACTACTTCTAATTTTGTTTTTATCATAGGGAACATTTCCAATCTGTCCTCTTGAATGTGATGTTGCCTCTCTCTCTACCCTAGCCATCTCTGCTACTGTGTTCAGTTCTCCTGTGGTTAATTTGTTTGTGCTCTCTCCACTGATACTGTAAGTGTCCTTATTTCGCCCAGTACCACTGCTGCCTTTTAATTGCTGCTGCCTGAGCACCAGGTATGGATTTACTGACTCACACTGCACCGATCGTCATCAAAAACTTTGACACCTCAGCCATTTATTTCTTCCCTGACTAAAGTTTTGAGGTCCAGGCAGTTTCTCACTCTGTCAACTTCTATGTCGTGAGTTCCGTGCAGATTTTTTGGGGCTTCAGTGTATAGTGCCATCAATCACTGATCTTCAAAGAGCCTTCAAAAGAGTTTCTTTCAAAGTGCATCTTTTACTTTCTCTCTTGCCTTGATACGTGTTGGTTTGTTTCTTACTATTGTTGAATGTCACGCAGAGCTAAGGGTGCAGAATGTAGTTCTCAGCATTGACGCTGGGGACCTGGGTTCGATCCTAAAGCCGTGACCACGTGGCTTTTCTATGAGATCTTCGGTTTCCTCCCACACTCCAAAAACCTACAGTTTTGTAGGTTAATTGGCTTGGTGTATGTGTAAATTGTCCTTTGTGTGTGTGCAGGATAGTGCTAATGTGTGCGGGGATTGCTGGTCGGCACGGTTTTGGTGGGCTGAAGGGCCTGTTTCCATGCTGTATCTCTAAACTAAACAAAAACATTTGTAGAGCAACGGTACTAGAGATGAAACTCAATGTCTTCAATTGAGGTAGTGGAACATCACACACTATCCTAGATTCTAGAAATACCCCTCCGGAGCCTGATAACAGAGGGAAGAAGCTGTTCCCGAACCCGTTGGTGCGTGCTTTCAAGCTTCTGTACCTTCTGCCTGACAAAACGAGATCCATGTGTCCTTGTTCATCAGTCAATGAAAGTAAGCATGCGTGTACAGCAGGCAGTGAAGAAACCGAATGGCATGTTGGCCTTCAATTCTGCAGCTGTATAGGGACCTAGTGAGACCACACCTGGAGTATTGTGTGCAGTTTTGGTCTCCAAATTTGAGGAAGGACATTCCTGCTATTGTGCAGCGTAGGTTCACAAGGTTAATTCCTGGGATGGCGGGACTGTCATATGTTGATAGAATGGAGCGGCTGGGCTTGTATACTCTGGAATTTAGAAGGGTGAGAGGGGATCTTATTGAAACATATAGGATTATTAAGGGATTGGACACGCTAGAGGCAGGAAACATGTTCCCGATGTTTGGGGAGTCCAGAACCAGGGGCCACAATTTAAGAATAAGGGGTAGGCCACTTAGAACAGTGATGGAAAACGTTTTCACCCAGAGAGTTGTGAATCTGTGGAATTCTCTGCCCCAGAAGGCAGTGGAGGCCAATTCTCTGGATGCTTTCAAGAAAGAGTTAGATAGAGCTCTTAAAGATAGCAGAGTCAGGGGATATGGTGAGAAGGCAGGAACGGGTACTGATTTGTGGATGATCAGCCATGAATAACCACGGTGAATGGTGGTGCTGGCTCGAAGGATCAAATGGCCTACTCCTGCACCTATCGTCTATTGTCTATTGTCTTTTGTCTATTGTCTAAGATTGTGGAGAAGAAAGAATGACTGAAGTGAGAAAGGTCTTTGATTATGTTGGCTGCTTTCCTGAGGCAGTGTGAAGTGTTGATGGAGTCATTGGTGGGGAGTCTGGTGTGTGTGATGGACTGGACTCCATCCACAACTCTCTGCAAGTCCTTGTGGTCTTGGGCAGAACTGTTCCAATCCAAGCTGTGGTGCAACCTGACATTATGCTTTTTATGGTGCATCTGTAGAAGTTTGTAAGGGTCATTGGAAACATGCCAAACTTTCTCAGTCTCCTGAGGAAGTAGACTGAGGAGGTTGAGGTGTGAGATCCCTTCTTGGCTGCCGATTCAATATGGTTGATCCATGACAGGTTGTTGGAAATATTTACTCCGAGGACTTGAAGCTCGCAACTATTTCCACTTCAGCATATTTGATGCAGATTGGTGTATGATCTCCACCATGTTCTCCACCATGTCAATAACTAGGTCTTTAAGTCTTAATGACATTGAGGGCGAGGTTATTGTCCTGACTCCATATTATTAAGTTCTGATCTCCTTCCTGTCCTCCGTCTCGTCATTGTTCATGATCCGGCCCATCACCATGATGTCATCTGCAAAGTTGCAGAGTCTGAAGAAGGGTCTCGACCTGAAACGTCACTATTCCTTTTCTCCAGAGATGCTGTCTGACCTGATCAGTTACTCCCGCTTTTTGTGTCTAACTTGCAGATGGAGTTGGAGATGTATTTGGCTGCATAGTCGTGAGGATATAGGGAGTACAAAGAGGGACTGAGAGCGCATCCTTGTATTGAGAATTATTATGGAAGATGTGTTATCACCTATCATCACTGATTGTGGTCTGTGGGTCAGAAAGTCACTGGTCCAGTGGCAGAGGGGCTGCTGACTCTAGGACCAGGAGCTTGGAGATGAGTTTGGGTGGGGTTTTGTTGTTGAAAGCAGAACTATCGTTGACAAATCAAAGTTGGGTGTAGGTGGCCTAGTTGTCTAGGTGTTCCAGATATGAGTTGGGGGGCAGAGAATTGGCGTATGCTGTGGACCTGTTGTGACAGAAGTGGATCATGGTTGTCTGAAAGGCGCCTTTGTTAATGTGCACCATCACCTGACTCTCAATGCACTTCATGATGGTGGATGCCAGGGTTACTGCTTGGTAATTTTTAAGGCATGTTCCCTTATTTTTCATTAGATGATGATGGTTTTCTTAAAGGGACGTTAGAATGTGTTAAAGATGTCTGTGAATACCTCGGCCAGCTGGTCGATACAGGTCCTGTAGACATTAACTGTGTAAGTAACCTAGTTAAATTTGCTAAAATGCAACACCTTGCTCCTTTTTGAGTCATGTTCCATCTGCCATTCTTTGATCTACTTTTCCAGTTCATCTCGACCTTTTTGTAATTGTAGAACACCTCTTCACTGTCCACTATACCACCAATTTTGGTGTCAACCGCAAACTTACAAAACATGCCAACTGCATTGTAATCCAAATCATTAATTACAGAGGATAAACCACGAGGGATTCAGGTCTGATCCCTGGGGCACACTGGCCATTGGCCTGCAATCTGAACAGCCCTCCACTACCATCCTCTGACTCCTACCACTAAACCAATTTTGGATCCAGTTGGCTAGCTTACCCTGGATTCCTTGCGTTTGAAACATCCAGCCCAGCCTACTATGCAGGATCTTGGCACGCCTCACTAAAATCCATGTAGACAACATCTAGAACCCTGCCATCGTTAATCCTTTTTCTCACTTCTTCTAAAAATAATCGGTGAAACTTGTGAGACATGATATGAATGAATGAATGAATGCATGATTGAATGAATGAATGAATTAATTAATGAATGAATGTATGAATGAATGAATGAATGCATGCATGAATGAATTAAATGAACGAATGATTGAATGAATGAATGAATGAATTAATTAAATGAATGATGAATGAATGAATTAAAAGAATGATTGAATGTATGAATTAAATGAATGAATGAATGTGTGAATGAATGAATGAATACTTTTATTGGCCAAGTATTCACATACAAGGAATTTGCCTTGGTGCTCTGCCCGCAACTGACAACATGACATACAGTGCCAGTTAGGAATGACACATAAAACATTAAACATTACTAATAAAGCATTATTGATTAAACATGTGAATTAAATTAAATACCAGAGCTAGAGAAGGCTACAGATTTTTGGCTATTGAGTGGAGCTATTACTTGTGGAAAGCTGTTTTTATGTCTGGCTGCAGCAGCTTTGACAGTCTTCCAGAGGGAAGTGATTCAAAGAGTTTGTGGCCAGGGTGCGAGGGGTCAGAGATGATCTTACTCGCTCGCTTCATGCCCTTACAGTGTACAGTTCATCAATGGAGGGAAGGTTGCAGCCAATAACCTTCTCAGCTGATAGGATGATTCGCTGCAGCCTCCGGGTGTCATGCTTGGTGGCTGAGCCAAACCAGACCATGATGGGGAATGTGAGGACAGACGCTACAATGGCCGTATTGGATACGATATCCCAATCATAAAATCATTCTGACCATCCCTAACCAGTCCTTGCCTTTCATAATGTCACAAGATCCTGCTCGGCAGATTTCCGTCCATTACTTTTTCTCACTTTCCAGAGGACCATGAACTTATTCCAAATTGAGTTTTGATACAGAAAAATGATTGCCATACATAGCAGTTTACATACACAGGTATATGGAGACACAAAGAACTGCAGATGATGGTTTATAAAAACAGACACTGGAGTGCTGGAGTAACTCAGGTGATCAGGCAGCATCACTGGAGAGCATGGAGAGGTGACGTTTTGGGATGTGACTCTTCTTCAGTCTGATGGAAGGGTCCCAGCCCAAACTGTCACTGATCCATATTGCCAAGAGATGCTACCTGACCCACTGAGTTATGCCCCTGTCCCACTTAGGAAACCTGAACGGAAACCTCTGGAGACTTTGCGCCCCACCCAAGGTTTCCGTGCGGTTCCAGGAGGTTTTTGTCAGTCTCCCTACCTGCTTCCACTTCCTGCAACCTCCGGCAACCACCTGCAACCTCCGGGACAGGGGCATTCCAGAGGTTTCCGTTCAGTTTCCTAAGTGGGACAGGGGCATTACACTAGCACTTTTGTCTTGTACAGAGGTTAATGGTTTGAATAGATAAGATGTGGTGTAGATAACTCATTTGAATGAGCACTTCTGCTCCCCTTGTTCAGTTTAGTTTATTGTCACATGCACCGAGGCACAGTGAAAAGCTTTGTCGCGGGCAGTCAGTGGAAAGACAATACATGATTACAACTGAGCCATTCACAGTGTACAGATACATGATAAGGGAATAAGGTTTAGTGCAAAATAAAGTCAGTAAAGTCCGATCAAATATTGCTAATAATCCCAAATTTTTCAAACAGTTTTTAGCGCAGTAATTTGACTGAAAATGGTATTTGGTCTTCTTCAAAATAGTTCAATTGTAAATGGCATCCTGTGATCCTTCATTGTGTTTTGAACAAAGCAAGAATTCATTTATGGGATATTCATCTGACAGTGGCAAAAAAATCCCAGAGTCTGTAAACTATTGTGTTGGCCAATAGCTTTCTGTCTCAAAATCCAACCTAGACAAAGGTCATTGTTCCCCGGAACATCGAACGTGGGTGTGTGTCACGAATCCTCCGACAGTGTCCATTTGCTTTTACCTGCAGTATAAGAAGTTGATCAGAGGGAACTGTTAGATGGAAAACTATTGCAGACCTCCATCTCCCACAGCAGAGGCCTGCAAATATGCATGCATAGTTGGATAGAGTGGATGTGGAGAGGGTGTTTCCACTAGTTGGAGAGTCTAGGACTAGAGGCCATAGCCCCAGAATTAAAGGACGTTCTTTCAGGAAGTAGATAAGGAGAAAATTGCTTAGTCAGAGGGTGGTGAATTTGTGGAATTCATTGCCACAGTAGGCTGTGGAGGCCATTAGTGGATATTTTTAAGGCAGAGATAGATAAAATCTCGATTATTACAGGTGTCAGGGGTTATGGGGGAGAAGGCAGGAGAATGGTGTTAGGAGGGAGAGATAGATCAGCCATGTTGAATGGCAAAGTAGACTTGATGGGCCAAATGGCCTAATTCTACTCCTATTCCTTTTGACGTTATGACCTTATAGCGAGTGGAATAAAAGAAGGTTTCTGGGTTTCAACAACTAAGTTACAGAGATAGGTTGAATAAGTTAGGTCTTTATTCTCTGGAGCGCAGAAGGT
This sequence comes from Leucoraja erinaceus, assembly GCF_028641065.1. Lineage (NCBI taxonomy): Eukaryota > Metazoa > Chordata > Chondrichthyes > Rajiformes > Rajidae > Leucoraja > Leucoraja erinaceus. The sequence continues at coordinate 66,738,518 of NC_073384.1, read as the reverse complement.
TAAGGGGGGACCTGATAGAGGTCTTTAAAATGATGAGAGGGATAGACAGAGTTGATGTGGACAAGCTTTTCCCTTTGAGAATAGGGAAGATTCAAACAAGAGGACATGACTTCAGAATTAAGGGACAGAAGTTTAGGGGTAATATGAGGGGGAACTTCTTTACGCAGAGAGTGGTGCCGGTGTGGAATGAGCTCCCAGTGGAAGTGGTGGAGGCAGGTTTATTGGTATCATTTAAAAATAAATTGGATAGGCATATGGATGAGAAGGGAATGGAGGGTTATGGTACGAGTGCAGGCAGGTGGGACTAAAAAGGGTTTTTATGTTCCCTGCCAGTTTTTCTTTCATAATCCATTTTTCCTTTCCTAAAAATTTGTTCGGCATGGATGCTGCTTTTTTTGGTAGGGCCGATTACTTGATGGCCTAATTTCCGTGATGGGCCAAATGGCCTAATTCTACTCCTATTCCTTTCGACGTTATGACCTTATAGTGAGTTGAATAAAAGAAGGCGAGCATAATAGCTTACACCAAAATAGAAATGAAATGTAAAAGAGGATTTAACTTTTGATGCTGGTGCACATTCATAACCCATAAGCGATGATTAGATGTAAGTAACAGGAGACCTACAGTATCCATGACTGAGAAATTAAAGTATACAGCGTGTGAGACAGCATTAAAATTTAAACCTGTTCTGCTCACATGTGTCAGAAGTTATGAGTTACTCTTCAGTAGTGTCTGATGAATTTGGAAACTGCTGCTAGCAATCTCATTACCTTGCTTGGATGTACGATTCGAATTAGTAAGGCCTTTGTCCCAATATTAAATACTACTGGCATTCACAATTTCTCTCAGCAAGGCCACGTCTACAATCAGCTGAGGGTGAGTGATGCAGTCTCCCTGCCTGGTTTTTTTCTCTACCCCATTTCACAGTTGAGTATTCACTGGTCTCAGTTATATACTTTTCAGAATAATTTCATACTTTATCGTTTTCATAGAGGGTCCATTATTTTTTAAATGTATTGCTAGTTTCATAGTCTTCAGCGTTAGCATCTAATTCTTCAATAAACACCCTGGATTATTTGGCTGTCTTCTTCCCCTCTCTTGTACAAAGACAACTCTAGATAATCAGTAAAACTTTCCATTGCGAAGCAGGGATTGATAATTCTCCATCAATGCATTGGTTAAGATTGGAAATCAACTTCATGCCACCATGCACTCTGTTGGGTTAATATAAGCCATCTCAGTTTAACTTCATAAAACAGAGCAGTGTACACAAAATACCTTCTCAACACATGTGTTTTTAGCAACAGATGGTCAGATAGGGTTAGCAGAGGTGGCAGAGACTTGACTCCTTGAGTTCAATTCAAAGATCTGTTTTGCTTAGTTTAGCTTAGACATACAGCCTGGATACAGGCCCTTCAGCCCACCAAGTCAGCGTTGGCCAGTGATCCCCGTACACTAACACTATCCCACACAAAATCGGGACAATTTACAATTTTTACCAAGCCAATTACCTTACAAACCACTACATCTTTGGCGCGTGGGAGGAAACCAGAGCACCGAGAGAAAATACGCACAGGTCACGGGGAGAACGGACGAACTCCGTACAGACAGCACCCATAGTCAGGATCGAACCCGGGTCTCCTCCACTGCCGCACCGTGCTGCCCTGTGACCTGTCTATAATTTAGACCCGAGGAAAAGACACCTTAGCTTAATCAGGGGAAGTTTATAAAACACAAAGCTGGCATGACAAATGAAGAAGAGCATTTCATATAACCATATAACCATATAACCATATAACAATTACAGCACGGAAACAGGCCATCTCGGCCCTTCGAGTCCGTGCCGAACACGTATTCTCCCCTAGTCCCAACTACCTGCACTCAGACCATAACCCTCCATTCCTTTCCCATCCATATACCTATCCAATTTATTTTTAAATGATAAAATCGAACCTGCCTCCACCAATTCCACTGGAAGCTCATTCCACACAGCTACCACTCTCGGAGTAAAGAAGAGTAAATATTGGGTCGTGAAGAAAGTTACTTCTCCCTACACTGCTTGGACAGGTCTACCCTGGCTGATTAGTGCCTCTATCAGGCTTTGGTGGCAGATTTCAAAACTCCATCACTTCTGACCATTGTTTGGAACGTGGGCATTGCTGTCACAGGTACCGTAGCATTTATGCCCATTCTAATGTACCCTTGAGGTTGTGAGGAATGTCTCTATTGAATGGCTGCTGGTGAAGCTACTCCTCAGTACTGTTGTGGACAGAGATCAAGTATTTAGACTCAATGATGTTGAGGGACTTGAATGTTACAGGCAGGTGGTCGGGCAATCTCATTTTGGACGTGTTTAATGACTGGCCTTGCCTTGTACAAGCAAGAACCTTCTTCCTGGCAGAATGGAGATCAACATCACTAACATGTAAGAAAGAACTGCAGATGCTGGTTTAAACCAAAGATAGACACAAAAAGCTGGAGTAACTCAGCGGGACAAGCAGCATTTCTGGAGAGAAGGGGTGGGTGACTGGAGAAGGGTCTCGACCCGAAACGTCACCAATTCCTTCTCTCCAGAGATGCTGCCTGTTCCACTGAGTTACTTTAACATCAATAACATTAAATTGACAGTGGAAAACAGATTAGATTCAGCATGCTAACGCGCTCCCCTATCTAGTGGAGTTTGCATGATCAATAGGTGAAGAAGAACAAACAGAAATTTGGAAAAACATATCTGCATCAAATGGGCCTGACATTTGAAAGCTCCGAATAACATTTAACTCTCCCATCACCAAAGAAGGGTTGACATTTGCAAACGTGAACATTTTAATGAAATGTTAAACAAATTCCACTGCATCATTTTAAGTATACATCTCACCCAAACCCCATCAGTAAATTTCAACAGCAAACACTGTGAGTTAACTTCAACTTCTGAGAGATCTACCTGGTGATAGAGATGCAAACTGCTGTTTATCTTGCAGCACGACCACTGAATTGGCCTTGCGGTTAAGTACTTTAGTGTCACTTGAGGTGATCAGATCTTTAACAGATTGACAGCACCATGAAGGTGTTCTGCAAAAAACGTAGGTTGTTAGACACAGGTATCTGTTAAAGAGCTGATGGCAACACTTCAAGAAGCATCATTTGATTAATAAAAATGCAACACACTAAAAATAATCAGTTCCAAAATTAGCCTTGGAATCCTAAGATTCATTCAGGGCTTATTAAAGACACAACCCAGTGGTGTGAATATTGAATTCTCTAACTTCAAGTAATCCCTGCATTCCCTCCCTCCCCATCCTTCCCCCACTCAAGTCATACAAGCTTCAAAGTTATGCATCATATACTCTTATACATCGGCGAAACCAAACATAGATTGGGTCATTGTTTTCGCTGAACACCTTCGCTCAGTCCACCTGAACCTACCTGATCTCCCGGTTGGCAAACACTTTAATTCTCCCTTCGCATTCCCACACTAACCTTCCTGTCCTAGGTCTCCTCCATTGTCAGAGTGAGTCTAAATGCAAATTGGAGGAACAGCATCTCATATTTCATTTGGGCAGCTTACAGCTCAGTTGTATGAAATTTGAGTCCTCCCACTTCAGGTAGCCCCGGCAATCCCCCTCTCTCTATCCCTCCCCCACCCAAGTCACACTAGCTTCTCATTTTCATCCAACAAAGTTAACAATGGCCTTTATCATCGTTACTTTTTTGCATATCTTTCATTCATTGTTCTTTACCTCTCCCCATCATCGCCTATATCTCTTGTTTCCCTAATCCCTAACCAGTCTGAAGAAGGGTCTCAAACTGAAACGTCACCCATTCCTTCTCTCCAGAGATGCTGCCTGTCCCCGTGAGTTACTCCAGCATTTAGCGTCTATCTCCAGCTTCAGTCGTCTTGTTGAGTCTCATTGTCTGTACTCATTCACATCTAACACCTAACAATGGCTTGTTTCATTTATCATCATTACTTTGTAGCATATCTCTCATTCATTAGTTCTACATCTCTCTACATCACCGTCCTTGTATCTCTCAATTCCCTTCCCCCTGACTCTCAGTCTGAAGAAGGGTCTTGACCTGAAACGTCACCTATTCCTTTTCTCCAGAGATGCTGTCTGACCCGCTGAGTTGCCCCGGCTTTTTGTGTCTACCTTATTAAAGCCAACTAGGATGACATGAAGGAAATGAATTGTGTGAGAAAATAACAAATATTCCAATGTAGGCCTGGGCTAAAGATAGGAAAATAGCAGGAGATAAACCACAAACTCTTCAGCCAGTCATGATGCAGAGGTGGATGCCATTTGGATAAGGCATTTGTGAACCCTGCCAGACCATAGAGAAGTGGGGAGGGGTTTCTAACAACCAATACATATTTTCTGTTGACTAAGGCCTACAAGTGCACAGTCAGGTAGACACAAAATGCTTGAGTATCTCAGGCAGCATCTCTGGAGAGAAGGAATTGTTCTTCCTCAAATTAGGAGACCAAAACTGCACACAATATTCCAGGTGTGGTTTCACCAGGGCCCTGTACAACTGCATCAGGTCCTCCTTGCTCTTATATTCCAATCCTCTCGCAAGGCCAACATCCCATTAGCTTTCTTCACTGCCTGCTGACATGCTAGATAGGTGACAAATTCATAGATATAGACAATTGACAATAGGTGCATGAGTAGGCCATTCGGCCCTTCGAGCCAGCACCAGTATATGACTGGCTGCTCTGTATGCTGTTATAATATTACTTATTGTGGAATACACCTGAGTATCTGCATGCCTCTGTGGAGAAGGCCAAGTTAGGGAATTTGCACCCTTGACAATGGAGGCTTTTATTTTATTTAATAAAATGCACTTGTTGTTAGTTTTAAATATGAGTTGTTGCTTTGAGAGAAAGAGATAAGTTCTGAATCAGCAACCAGGGTTCTATTCTGACTATGGGGTACCTGCACCTATTGTCTATTGTCTATTTCAAAGATGTACAGGTTTGTAAGTTAATTGGCTTTGGTAAAATTGTAAAATTGTCCCTAGGGTGTTCGATAATGCTAGCATACTGCTAGCATACGATTGCTGTGGGTCGGAGGGCCTGTTTCTGCACTGTATCTCTAAACTAAGCTAAACTAAACCATTAGTCGACATTATCAGGAAGGCTGGAGGGGCCCAACATGAGCAACCATGAATTGATGACATAGTTTATTACAAAAAGACCAGCCATGGAAAGGATGGTGCTGAGACCTCAATGCTCCTCAACTGAGATCCAATCTAGGGCAGTCATCGGGAATGGGATTGAGGAAACCTCCAAATCAGAGAAAGCAAATTCCCAGACTGATCAAATGACTTTCTGCCGATGGATAAGGATGTAGCAGTGAGTCCTGAACATTTATTGCAGTGTTACCATGAGTTTGGATCTGCCCTTTACTTGCTCTCGCATCCTTGCCATGCATTCAGCAGTGTTTCTGGAAGATAGACACAAAATGCTGCAGACCCGAATCTGTATCTGAACCTGAAGAAGGGTCTCGACCCAAAAAGTCACCCATCCCTTCTCTCCAGAGATGCTGCCTGTCCATCTAAGTTACTCCAGCATTTTGTGTCTATCTTTGGAGTACACCAGCACCTGCAGTTTCTTCCCACACAGTGTTTCGGGAAGCCTGGGAAACATGCTCATGATGCTAAAGTTAAAGTTGCCCCAATGCTGCAATTAGCATGCACTGATAGACAGCTTGGCTCTCCTGAGGGGACTTTGTGCAGGCAACCTTTTCCAGTTGATGAGTTGTGGACAGCTTCCTGCCATGCTCACAGTTATCCCAGACTTTAGCTGCCAGTGGATGCCCATGTGCCCTCCAAGTTAAAATGGGCCTCTGTGCACTCCATTGAGTTCTCACAGAAACAACCTACATTTTAAATTACTCCTCCCGCTAAGAGTGGGAGATTGCCGGGAAGAAATTGTTCTATTTAAATGAATGGAATTTGATATTGGGCATTGTGCAAAAGTGGAGCTCAACATGAACTGAACACATCTTCAAGAGAGGAATAGATCAGATAGATACACAGAGTCTCTGCCCAGAGTAGGGGATTCGAGGACCAGAGGACACAGGTTCAAGGTGAAGGGGGAAAGATTTAATAGGAACTAGACTAAGTGGGACCAATTATGTCCAATGTTCACGCGGGAGGGCTGGCCCCCCAACGCAATATTCCACCTCTCCACCAATTCCAATATTGGTGGCCAGTGGGGGTGGGGAGCCTTTCTGGAGCGCTAGTATGAGTATTGTGGGCTGAAGGGGCTGGTTTCCTAAGGGCTAGTATGGACATTGTGGGCCAAATGGATTCATGGGGTGGCAGCTCACTCACGGCTGGTGGGCTAGCAGTTGACTCACGGCTATTCCTTGAAATTCCATTTCAAGCAGGGTGCAAGCCAATCAAAATCAAATGCAGTTTCATGCCATTTCAAGCAGAGTGCAAAGGCCACCAAATTCAAGTGCAGTTTCATGTCATTTCAAGCGGAATGCAAGGCCACCAAATTCAAGTGCAGTTTCATATCATTTCAAGCAGGGTGCAAGGCCACCAAATTCAAGTGCATCATTTACGCGTCACAACGCACGACGCACATGATGCGCTCATGGTGCGCGGTGACAGCAGCAGTGACACGCGGTCACGTGCGGAGTCTCAGGATTTTGTGATGTACAAAATCTTTGCACGCCATCTACGTGACGCGCAAATGACGGCCAAGTGGGCCAGGTCCTGTATACCTCTGCGGGTTTGATGAGGGAGGAGGGGATGTTGGAAGTACTGTAACTTGCTTTGCCCAGCATTTTGTTGGGTACTCAAAAGACCTCATGATCATCCACTTACATACTCATGTTCAACAGCCATCTTTTTACAAGAATCAAATAGTGTAGATCTTGAAGTTTGAAATAAAAACAGAAAAGGTTCGAAATACCCAACAGATCCCTGGAAAGAGAAACAGATTTAATGTTTCAGTTTCATTGTTTTTCATCAGCATCGGTTCTGATGAAAACAGTTGATGAAAATTCAGTAACTTGAAGCATTTATTATCTTTATAACTTGTCCGTTTGAACTGGCAGCAAAGTCACACTCGGCTTTTTTTTTTGGCGAATCAAGGTCCTGTGATATCATTGGGCCTAATTGAAATTTAAATTTGGATTTGAATGGAGAAAGTGCTGCAGTTTCCTCCTAACCTGGTTTGTTTGAATGATTTCTTTTTGCTTTTCACTATGAGGCAAGGGGTGGTGATTGTCCTTCTTGTGAGCCCCTGAAATGGGAAATGTTCCACGTTCAGTCTGTTGCCGACTGGAGAGGAAATTCTCTCATCAGAAACTTACTGGAAGGTAAACTCCATCCTGGCCACGGTGACACAGCGATAAAGTTGCTACCTTACAGCGCTTGCAGCGCCGGAGACCGGGGTTCGATCCCGACCATGGGAGCTGTCTGTGCGGAGTTTGTACGTTCTCCTCATGACCACAGGGGTTTGCTCCGAGATCTTCGATTTCCTCCCACACCCCAAAGACGTACAGGTGTGTAGGTTAATTGGCGAGGTAAATGTGTAAATTGTTCCTAGTGTGTGTAGGATAGTGTTAATGGGCTGGTTGGTGGTCGGTGTGGACTTGGTGGGCAGAAGGGCCTGTTTCTGCACAGTAACACTAAGCTAAACCAAACTAATCCCATGTTTTTGGTGCGACCACAGCTGTAAGAGATGTAAAGAGATTTTTTAATTCTCACCTCTTTCTTTCGATAAATATTGATCTGAAAAGAATGTTGTCAGTTTATCCAATGAAGGAATTAGCCACAAAAACACAAAGGTGCTTCTTTGACCAATTTCTCATTGAAATAACAACATTAAAGTAAATGTCCCTGCACAGTTCAAGTAGACTTGAATGTTTAAACAAAAAAATCACAGTCAATACAAATTAATGTCACTGGAGAAAAAATATTGGAATATTATTCTGAGTATATTCTGGTACGCCCAGCTTGTCAGTTATTTTAGTTTTAGTTTTGTTTGGTTTTGGGATTTTACGTGGAAAAAAGGCATTCGGCCCACCGAGTCCGCGCCGACCAGCGATCCTCACGCACTAACACTATCCTACACGAGGGCCAATTTACAATTTTACCAAGCTAATTATCTGTCAAACCTGTAGGTCTTTGGAGTGTGGGTGGAAACTGAAAACACACACAAGTCACAGGAAGAACATACCAATTAATTCAGACAGCACCCATAGTCAGGATCGAACCCGGGTCTCTGGCGCTGTAAGGCAGCAATTCTATCACTGCGGCCCTGTGCCACCCAGGCAATCAGTTAAAATATTTCTTAAGGGAAAAAACTACTCTCTCAAATATGATGAACTATTAGTTTGATGAGGACTCAATTTGAAACGTTATGTTAGCTTTCATAGCAAAAGGATTTGAGTATAAGAGCAGGGAGTTATCCATTTTGGTGGCAAAAACAGGAAAGCAGACTATTATCTAAATGATCTTGGTGAGAGACCTGGGTGTCACACCAGTCATGGAAAGTAGGCATGCAGGTGCGTGAGAAACAGTATTTGCTTTCTAGCAAAAATAATATAGGAGCAGGAAGGTTCTACAGTTGTTCTTGGTGCCATACCTGGAGGGAGTTTGCAAATCTGAGGAAGGACATTATTTCCATAGAGGGAGTGCAGAGACGGTTCATCAGTCTGATTCCTGTCAGGACTGTCTTATGAAGAAAGACTGGATAGACTTGGTTTATACTCTCTAGAATTTAGGAGATTGAGAGGCGATCTTATAGAAACTTACAAAATACTTAAGGGGTTGGACAGGCTAGATGCAGGAAGATTGCTCCCGATGTTGGGGAAGTCCAGGACAAGGGGTCACAGCTTAAGGATAAGGGGGAAATCCTTTATGACCGAGATGAGAAAAACATTTTTCACACAGAGAGTGGTAAATCTCTGGAATTCTCTGCCACAGAAGGTAGTTGAGGCCAGTTCATTGGCTATATTTAAGAGGGAGTTAGATGTGGCCCTTGTGGCTAAAGGGATCAGGGGGTATGGAGAGAAGGCAGGTACGGGATACTGAGTTTGATGATCAGCCATGATCATATTGAATGACGGTGCAGGCTCAAAGGGCCGAATGGCCTACTCCTGCACCTAATTTCTATGTTTCTATGTTTCTATTATATCAGCATCGAATATTAAAAAATATAATGTAATGTCAATCTGAATTATCAGTGGTTAGGGGCTCAATGAAGTACTATCTCAATGAAGTCTACCTTCCATTTTCCAGCATCTGCAGTTCCTTCTTAAACATACTATCTTTTCAACTTCAGTGATTATGACGTGCTTCAAAATTTAAAATGTACCAATAACCATAACAGTGTACCTATAAATCTTTACAAAATACTTACTGCTTGATAATGGAATGCTCCAAGCGGGAGAGAAATTCTGGTTATTGAGTTCATACAAAACAAAATCACAATAATTTTAAGCAGCTGTTTAGAAGTTGAAATAAATAAAGAGCATCTTATTTTAAATGTTGTGTCTCACATTGGTAATTTTAGACCTGTCTGCTGTATTACACAATTATTCTTGCAATTTAAACTTGACTTTCCCTCATTAGTAATACCGAGATCTTTTAAGAAAAATGTAAACATGATTAAATTAAACCTGAATTAGGTCTGTTTTTGGTTTATTTAGAAAGCTGGTTCCTTTGGTGTTCAGCTTGTGTGGGAAATTCTGCAACAAAGTTGTGTTATTTTCTCCAGCATGAGCTTTCAAAATGATTTTTTTGATTCTCAACTTAGATTTCAGTTCAATGTAACATAACTATTGACTTCACTGCTATTTCAAAGATCAAATGAGAGAAACTTGTCATGTGGCAGAACTATATATTGGTGTTTAAGAAGGAACTGTAGATGCTGGAAAATCGAAGGTACACAAAAATGCTGGAGAAACTCAGCAGCATCTATGGAGCGAAGGAAGTAGGCAACGTTTTGGGCCAAAACCCTTCTATATATTGGTCCTCCACACAAGAAAAACAGTATTTTCCATTGTCAGAGTGAGGCCCAGCGCAAAATGGAGGAACAGCACCTCATATTTTGCTTGGGTAGTTTACACCCCAGCAGTATGAACATTGACTTCTCTAATTTCATAGCCCTTGCTTTCTCGCTTCTTCCCCTCCCCTTTCCAAGTTCTCTTCCAAGTTCTACTGTCTCCATCCACTTTCTATCTTCTTCCCACCTCTCCACCCCCTCAACATCAATCTGAAGAAGGGTCTCGACCTGAAACGTCACCCATTCCTTCTGTCCATAGATGCTGCCTCGCCCGCTGAGTTATTCCAGCATTTTGTGTCTACCAGCATTTTCCTTTTTCGGTCAATGTGATAGATTTATAAAAATTTGCATGGTGTGGTTTCATATCACATGCTGAGTCAAGTCAAGGAGCATTTTCCTCATCTCACCCTACCCTTACAGTGGATGGATTTGAACCCACCAAGCCAGCCTTGGCACAGGTTAACCCATGGTGAGCATTTGCCGGCACCGGGCTTGTGCTCGCTGGAGTTTAGAAGAATGAGGTGGGACCTCATTGAAACATACAGAATAGTGAAAGGCTTGGATGGAGTCCATATGGAGAGGATGTTTCCACTAGTGGGAGAATCTAGGACTAGAGTCATAGCCTCAGAATTAAAGGACATTCTTTTAGGACGGAGAAGAGGAGACATTTCTTTAGTCAGAGGGTGGTGAATCTGTGGAATTCTTTGCCACACAAGGTTGTGGAGGCCAAGTCAGTTGATATTTTTAAGGCAGAGATAGATAGATTTGTGATTAGTACGGGTGTCAGTTGTTATGGGGAGAAGGCAAGAGAATGGAGTTAGGAGGGAGAGATAGATCAGCCACAATTGGATGGCAGGGTAGACTTGATAGGCCAATGGCCTAATTCTACTCCTAACCCTTATGACCCTATGACCTTATGACAATCACTGCAGGAGGAAGCTATGTTGTTGAACTGTAGGATGCTCACCACCAGTTTGAGACAACAATTTGAGCCATGGTTGACTGCAGGAAGAGCCCATGCTCATCTCCAGAACTCACCAACAAGCACCAAGACCTGGCTTGGCTGGCGGAGAGAGGGGCCCTGCCAGTCAGATGCTTCCTGCACCCTCGCAACCTCCCTTCCAGCACACGCTGTCTTCGGGACTGCAGCTGTGGAGACGAGATGTTTGCCCACCTCTTCGCAGAGTGTGGATTTGCAAAGAGAGTCTGGAGCGGTTTGCAAGGGTCCCTGTCAGGGTTTATTCTGAACAGCTCTATAACAGAAGACTTGGTGGTTTACGGGCTGTTCCCAGAGACACATTCAGAGACTGACGTCAAGTGCTGCTGGAAGGTGATCAATTCGGTGAAAGACGCTCTTTGGTCTGCCCAGACTTTGTTGACCTCCCAGAGTGAGATGTCTGTCAGGGAATGTTGCTGACTGGTCCGTTGCAGGCTGCAGGAGTGTGTGCTGTGGGATGCACTGATGCAGTCAACACCAAGGCTCTGAGGGGGAGAACCATAGTCTAGGGTCCTTCCGCTGCTGGACATCGGGGGTTAGGGTGCGGTGGAGATGCCCCTCAAACGAGGGAAGGAATATCACCCCAGGGGTCCACATCACTGTCAAGAGTGCCGGGTAAAATTTGTGAACATTGTGTTACGATGCAATGAATGTATGTCTCGCCTCCGAGAATGTCAGAACATTTGCACAATACCTGTATATATTTTTACTCTGAATAAAGTTCATTTTGAATTAAAAAATGTAAGATCCACTCTACCAAAGGCCTCATAGACATAGAAACATAGAAAATAGGTGCAGGAGTAGGCCATTCGGCCCTTCGAGCCTGCACCACCATTCGATATGATCATGGCTGATCATCCAACTCAGTATCCCGTCCCTGCCTTCTCTCCATACCCCCTGATCCCTTTAGCCACAAGGGCCACATCTAACTCCCTCTTAAATATAGCCAATGAACTGGCCTCAACTACCTTCTGTGGCAGAGAATTCCACACTCTCTGTGTAAAAAATGATTTTCTCATCTCGATCCTAAAAGACTTCCCTCTTATCCTTAAACTGTGAATCATAGTTCTGGACTTCCCCAACATCGGGAATAATCTTCCTGCATCTAGCCTGTCCAACCCGTTAAGAAATTTGTAAGTTTCTATAAGATCCTCCCTCAATCTTCTGAATTCATCAAGTTATATTTAAGGGGTAGTGAGACTGACATTGCTTTCCCTTGGTGGCACGGTGGCGCAGCGGTAGAGTTGGCGCTTTACAGCACTTGCAGCGCCAGAGACCCGGGTTCGATCCCAACGATGGGTGCTGTCTGTACGGAGTTTGTACGTTCTCCCCATGACCGCATGCGTTTTCTCCGAGATCTTTGATTTCCTCCCACACTCCAAAGACGTACAGGTTTGTAGGTTAATTGGCTTGGTAAATGTAAAAATGATCCCTCGTGGGTGTAAGATAATGTTAATGTGCGGGGATCATTGGTCGGCGCGGACCCGGTGGGCCGAAGGGCCTGTTTCCATGCTGTATCTCTAAAACTAAACTAAATCACACAAACCACCTCCCTTCCATTTATACCTAGTGCTGCCTCGGCAAGGCCAGCAGCATAATCAAGGACCAGTCGCACCCTGGCCACTATAGTGTTAGTGTGCAGGGATTGCTGGTCAGTGCGGACTCGTTGGGCTGAAGGGCCTATTTCCGCGTTGTATCTATAAACTAAAAAACAAAACTAAAGAGTTAACATGCAGGAGAAGAAGCCTTTCAACTAAACAGGGCTCAGCCGCCTTCTCTGGGTCTATAGAGAATGTCCTTCCTGGCTGTGTCCCACCATATGACTAGAGACGACTAGAAACATGCTGAGATCCCTGAGTATATGTGCTGAGGAATCTGTTCTTTGTTTCTGGCAAAGGATTCATAAATCCATTGGAATGGAGATTGGAGGACTAAAGGAGGATAAGGTAAGTTTGTAATTCTCTTAAGTTGTTTAAAAACATTTTGAGTATTTAAAAAAAAAATAATATCTTAAGTGGCATGGTGGTGTAGCGGTAGAGATATTGCCTTGCAGCACCAGAGACCTGGATTCGATCCTGACTACGGGTGCTGGCTGTGCGGAGTTTGTACGTTCTCCCCGTGTCTATGTGGGTTTTCTCTGAGACCTTCGGTTTCGTTTCACACTCCAAAGATGTACAGGTTTGTAAGTTAATTGGTTTTGTATAAATGTAAAATTGTCCCTATTGTGTGTAGGATAGTGTCCCTACTGTGTGCGGGGAACGCGGTGTGTAGGATACTGTGTGTAGGATAATTGTCCCTACTGTGTGTGGGGATCGCTGGTTGGTGTGGACTCGGTGGGCCGAAGGGCCTGGTTCCATGCTGTATCTTTAAACTAAACTAAACTAAACTAAACATTTTTACTTTCATCAATAATTTTTCAAAGTACTGGGTCCGGGCTTCGCCAGCTGTCAAAGCCTTTCAGAGGACCCCTGAGAGTGGAAATTGATCTAGCCAGTCCATGAGTCCATTATACCATAAGAATGTAAGGACTGGCGAAATGACCACTTGAACCTAATCCATCATTCAGTCACATTATGGCTAATCTAATCTTCTCAATGTCGATGCAAGGAACTGCAAAAGCTGGTAAAAAAAAACAAAACACAAAGTGCTGGAGTAACTCAGTGCATCAGGCAGCATCCCTGGAGAACATGGATAGGTGACATTTCAGTCTGAAGAAGGTTCTCAAACCGAACCATTGCCTTCCATGTTCCCCAGATATGCCTAGTGCGCTGAGCTACTCCAGCACCTTTTGTCTAATCTTCTCAGTACTACTTTCCACATTCTCTCCATTTGACTGCCTTGTACATAGAGTCATGCAGCACAGAAAACAGGCCCATCAGCACAACTTGCCCACACCAACTAACACCCCATCTACACTAATCTGACCTGCCTGCGTTTGGCCTATCTCTCTGAACCTCTCCTATTAATCTACCTGTCTTAAGGTTCCTTAAATGTTGCAATCGGGTATCTGCCTCAACTACCTCCTCCTTAGCTTATTCCATACAGCCATCACCTTTGTGTAAAAAAGTTACTCCTCAGGTTCCTATTAAATCTTTCCCGCTTCACCTTAAACCGACTGTATGTCCTCTGGTTCTCGACTCACCTACTCTGGGCAAAAGACTGTGTGTTGTGTATACCTGATGTATTCCTTTCATGATTTTGTACACCTCTATAGGATCACCCCTCATGCTCTTGCACTCCAAGGAATAAAGTCCTAGCCTTCTCAACCACTTCCTGTAGCTTAGGCCTTCGAGTCCTGACATCATCCTCGTAAATCTTCTCCGCTTGACAACCCCTTTCTTATAATATGGTGACCAAAACTGAACACAATACTCTAAATGTGGTCTCACCAACGTCTTATATAACAGCAGCATAACTTCCCAATTTCTATACTCAGTACTCTGACTGATGAAGGCTAGTATGATGAATGCTTCTTTGACCACTCTATCAACCCGTTTTTCCATTTTAAATGAACTATATACCAGCACTCCTACATCTCTCTGCTCTGCAACACACCCCAGAGCTCTAACATTCACTGTGTAGATCCTACTCATGTTCGACTTCCCAAAATGCAACTCACATTTCTTTTTATTTAATTCCATCAACCATTCCTCAGCCCACGTGACCAACTTATCAAGATCCTGGTGCAATTTGTGACAGCCATCTTTATCTATAATACCACCCACTTCTGTGTCATCTGCAAAATTGCTAATCATCCATGTACGTTCTCATCCAAATCATTGATATAGATGACAAACAGCAAAGGACCCAGCGCCGAAACCTGAGGCACACCACTAGTCACAGGCCTCCAGCCTGAGAAGCAACCTTCCACCATCACCTTACATGAAACCAATGTTCTATCCATTCAGCTACCTCTCCTTGGATCCCTTGTGCTCTAACCTTCCAGATCAGTCTACCGTGTAAAACCCTGTTAAATGCTTTACCGAAGTCCATATACACAACATCTACAGCGCTGCCCTCATCAACCTTTTTGATCACATCTTTAAAAAACTCAATCAGATTTGTGAGACATGAATGGTGAAGGAGTTTGTAGCTCAGTCGATTGGATGGATCACACAATGAAATTAATGGCTTGGTGAGGAAGCTCTGGTAAGAAAAGGGGCCAAGATTCAATCAGAGATGGAATATTGATATCATCCATGCTAAGGCTGTGAATGGGAAATAGCAAATATCACTGCAGGCAATTTTGTAAGAGTAATTTAACATCTCCACCATGCAATGGAAATGGTGTGGAAATAAAAAGCAAAACCTTCCAATTCTATGAATCTGAATAAAAAATGGTTAAAATACGCAGCTAAGCATTCTAAATCTGTGTAGAGAAAGCATAGATAGATATGGTTGGGCAGTTTAACTTAAACCCATTTTACATCTACAGTTAGTAACTGACTGGTGAATTTCTAGTATTTGCTGCTTTTATTTCACAATGTCGTATGTCTCTCAGCCTTCAGATGGGGGCTATTATTAAATTGGTGGCTTGTTCTATAATAGACCGTAAAAGTATTCATTGATTTTGGGCAGCTTTTCAAATCCATTCCTTATTATTTTTAAAATTACTCCCTTCACCCAGAGTGTTGTGAATCTGTGGAATTCTCTGACACAGAAGGCAGTGGAGGCCAATTCACTGGATGTATTGAAGAGAGAGTTAGATATACTGTGGTTGTTAGGGCTAATGGAATCAAGGGATATGGGGAGATAGCGGGAACGGGATACTGATTCAGAATGAATTAATAGGTTTATTGGCCAAGTATATTCACATACAAGGAATTTGCCTTGATGCTCCGCCTGCAAGTGACAACATGACATACAGTGACAGTTAGGAATGACACATAAAACATTAATAATAAAACATTATCAATTAAACATGTGAATTAAATAAAATATCAGAGCAAAAGGAGGCTACAGATGTTTGGTTATTGAGTAGCGCTACTATTTGTGGGGGAAAAAAAAACGTTTTCTGGATGATCAGCCATGATCATATTGAATGACGTTGCTAGCTCAAAGGGCCGAATGGCCTACTCCTGCACCTATTTTCTATGTTTCTATGTTTTAATCCACAAGATGCAAATCTCTGCATTAAACATTCATCCGATCTTTACACTTGACAATGGCACTCTATTATCAGAGAAAAATAAAGATATTCTAATTATTGGAAGACTTCTATTTGACTACGAGGTATACAAAAGTAATTTGTCAATCCTCAGAATTCATTCACATCAGCAGCTACTGGATGGTACTGCTCTGGGTGTTGAAGTATTCGTATCTCTACAGAAATTGATTTGCTCACTTTGTGCATGAAAATTATGAAGTTTAGTCGATTTATGGGGCCATCACGGTGAGAAAAATAAGAGTAATTATTCAATCCAGGAGTTTTACGTTCTGAAATCTAGCCCAGTATGACGCGAAGGCTGATCTACATTATGCCTGGAGAGGACCTGGCATGAGTTCAGGTCCCCAAAGTAAACAGGTCTAATGAGCAGCACTCCATTGAACTTCCCAGCTCCCATTTATCTAATCATTACTTTCCTATAAAAGCCTGCTGCTACATCCTCTAATTGTCCATTTGGATCTCAGAGAGTTATAATTTCCTCGCTTTTGTTCCTCGTAGCACAGGAATGCCTGAGATGTATATTAAATGTGAATCCTTATTGCACTGGGTTAGATGTTTCACTTGCATCATTTACTCGATCATTTGTACTTCATTGTTGGTTTGGGATGTATAAGCTTAGCTGCTTTCCTAAAATAGTGATGGATACTTAACATAAATAGACTAATTTGTGGAGGAGGAAAACTGGTCTAGTTTTTGCAGTCAGTTGCAAGGGCGCCACAGGCGTGCAGCGGTAGAGTCACTGCCTTACACCTCTTGCAACGCCAGAGACCCAAGTTAAATCCCAACTACGTGTTTAAGGAGTTTGTACGTTCTCCCTGTGACCACGTGGGTTTTCTCTGAGATCATCGGTTCCCTCCCTCACTCCAAAGATGTACAGGTTTGTAGGTTAATTGGCTTGGGCATGGAATGGAATGGAATGCTATTTATTGTCATTCAAACCTAGGTTTGAACTAAATTTCATTTCTACAGTTTTTTACATTACAAAAAAACCCAAGACCCACATTTAACACAGTTTACATAAACATCCATCACAGTGAATCTCCAACACCTCCTCACTGTGATGGAAGGCAAAGTCTTTATCTCTTCCCTTTGTTCTTCTCCCGTGGTCCAGCAGTCCAACTGCAGCGTTGTGGCTCTATAGTTGGTATAAGTGTAAATCGTCCCTAGTGTGTGTAGGCTAGTGTTAATGTGCCGGGATTGCTGGTCGGTGCGGACTCGGTGGATTGAAGGGCCTGTTTCTGCGCCGTATCTCTAAACTAACATAAACAAAACTAAACAGTACTCAAGCACAATCTCAACAAAAGCTATCGGTGGAGATTGGGACAGATAAGAGACCGCAGATGCTGGAATCTTGAGCAAAAAGCAAATTTCTGGGTGAATACAGCAGGTCAGGCAGCATCACTCAGTTGCTAAAGATAGACACAAAAAGCAGGAGTAACTCAGCGGGACGGGCAGCGTCTTTGGATAGAAGGAATGGGTGACGTTTCGGGTCGAGACCCTTCTTCAGAAATGTCACCTTGGCCCGAAAAGTCGCCCATTCCTTCTCTCCAGAGATGCTGCCTCTCCCACTGAGTTACTCCAGCATTTTGTGTCTATTTTCGGTGTAAACCAGTATCTGCAGTTCCTTCCAACATCATTCAGCTGCTGTTGGACTTCAATCCAATCGGGTGCTCTCACAGCAAGCATCAAAACCAGAAGGTAAAATGCAAGTTTAATCTGAATTTTGAAACGCCATTTACAGTGCTTAGCATAGATTGGAGTATAGACACAAGCTGAACCTCCAGAACAATCAGTGAAGGCAATAGACATTATCAGGACCTCAAGCAGTCTACATTTGTCCACCAGGGTCAAACGTCCATAATGGCCTTTCCACAGGGTTTCCCCCTTACTGCACCATCTCAAACAGAGAGAGATGTGAAGAAAAAGAAAGAAGGGATGCTCCATAGCTGCAGGCTGCATTTCCCTGACCTCTATCTACAGTTTGTGGCCTGTAGTGGCATTAAAGAAGCAAATAGAAGAAGAGTCCTTGAGTATGAAGGAACAGCAGATGCTGGTTTAAACCAAAGATAGACACAAAGTCTGAAGAAGGGTCTCGACGCGGAACGTCACCCATTCCTTCTCTCCCGAGAAGGAGTCCTTCACTATCGAACCAGATAATCTCACATCTATGGATGATCAAGACATTATTTGAATGGCTACTCAGAGTCAATCTCACCGTCCAAAGCTGGAAGAAGTTGATTGGCTTTTCTGCTTCATGGCTCCTGTCCCTTGTTATTTATTCAATCTCTGTAACATCTGCCGGGCCCCATTGCAACCAACAAGGTGGGTGGTTAGAGCAGGGGCCCTGTCTTTCAAACAAGCCTTTAGGTGAGGCCACTCTGCAACCTCATTATCCCAGCTTTGGGTCAGTGCCAGTACTTCTCCTGATCTTGTCACAGCTGCTGCCAAATCTCCTGCGCTTGTCGAGGACCGTGAGTACCTACCGCCTAATCAGTGCTCCTTAAAGGAACCTGTGGAGGACTTCACCAAAACAGTGCGTTTCTGGCTGACACTGCAGATATCCCCTGTATTACTCTGGGGAACACCCAATGTAATTAACCTTGGAAGTCAAGATAACCTTAACTGGCAGTGCTGCATATTTACTAAATTTTGCCTGCAGGCCTTCCCAAAGGAAGTGGCATAGCTGGTAACAGGCTCTTTATGTAAATCACTGCTGCCATTTCCCTGGTGGTTATGGGGGAGTTGGTAGACCCACTTTGTAATGGAACAGTGGGAGCTGATAACACACCTTGCTTGCCAGCAGACTAAACAGCAAGGATCTGACTACTCCCCCCCCCCCTTACTTGTTCTCCCTGTTCAACTAGTTGGGTAAAGCACTGAATGTACATAATAATTCAGCTGAAGAAGGCAGGGTCTCGCTGGCTCTCAGAGTGTAGCTTCTGCGACTGTTTTGGGCATAAAACAGAGGTGTGGACAAGGGTGAATGAAAGGGGAGGGGGAGGGGAGGGGAGGGGAGGAGGAGGAGGAGGGGGGGAGGAGGAGGAGGAGGAGGGGGAGGAGGAGGGGGAGGAGGAGGAGGGAGAGGGGAGGAGGAGGGGGGGAGGGGGGGGGGGGGGGGGGAGCAATGGGCTTGGATCCCTGTAACACACACCTTGTTTGGGTGAGACTTTAATTTAATGACAACTTGCAGGATGTGGACAATGAATGAATGCTGATCTGGTTTCACAATGTTGCTGCTGGGTAACTATTGGCATTTGTCTTAAGTCAAAAGCAATTTTCAGGCTTCAGTGAGCCAGCTAGCAGGAGCTGTTGAATCTGGTTATAGATTCCGTTATAATTCACCCCTCATTCAAGGTTGAAAAGTACTGAATTGTAGAGGCAAAGTGAACCTTGCAAGGAAAAGAATTGACATGATCTGTTGGGTGAATGGGCTTAACGCAATGAAGAGTCGTATTTGTCTAATATTCTGACCTTCATGTTTATAAATGCTGTTAAGAAGGTATGCTAATGGACAATGTAATTGGATGAAAGTTAGCATGAGATTGTTACTCAGATGCTGCTTTATAGGATGGTACTGATGAAGGAAGCTATATATTTTTGTGGGTTTATGCACATTTGTGGGTTGTGCAAAATAATTTCACTGTGTTGTGCATGTGTGTCATAAAAGGGCCATATTAACCATATTAACAAAATGGAAGAATATTCAAAGGAACAAAGAGTTGGAGATCTAATAAAACAGTGGAGGAAAATGTAGAACAACTTTAGAATTTTCGAGTGGCTTCCAGAAAATACATCCTCAGCAATATTTTTTCCTTGAAGGTGGAGTTGCAGGTAGATAGGGTGGTCAAAAAGGCTTTTGGCACATTGGCCTTCATCAATCCGAGTTTTGAGTATAGAAGCTAGGAGCACATGTTACAGTTATATAAAACGTTACTGAGGCTGCATTTAGAGTATTGTGTTCAGTTCTGGGCACCATGTTATGGGAAAGATGTTGCCAAGTTGGAATGGGTGCAGAGACAATTCAGGAGGATGTTTCCAGGGCTCGTGGGTCTGAGCTATAGGGAGAGGTTGAGTAGGCTGGGAGCGCAGGAGGATGAGGGGTGATCTTATAGTGTATAAAATCATGAGAGGAATAAATCAGGTAGATGCACAGAGTCTCTTGCCCAGAGTAGGGGAATCAAGGACCAGAGGACATAGGTGTATGGAACGAGCTGCCAGAGGAGATAGTTGAGGCAGGGATTGTCGCAATGTTTAAGAAACAGTTAGACAGGTACATGGATAACAGGTTTGGAAGGATACGGGCCTAATGCAGGCAGGTGGGACTAGTGTAAATGGGGCATGTTGGACGGTGTGGGCAGGTTGGGTCGAAGGGCCAGTTTCCACACTGTATGATTGTATGAATATGGATGACCACTTGCAAGATGATCCTGGCATGAAATGGAGATAATTATTCACCAGGGCTGAGAGGTGGTCCTTTCTGTCAACATTATTAGGCACAGTCATCGAGAGGCAAGATAATGACTTGTCATATGCACTGGGACCAGAACAATGAAATGTTATACATGTAAGTGTTTACCTACTTCCAGGCGTATAACCTGTAGGATTCAATCCTGTAGGATTCAAACAGTTCACTCAGTGATGCTACTACAAATACAATCCAGTCAGTTGACACTGAAAATCTTGAGTTGCTGCCTTACAGCGCCAGAGACCCAGGTTCGATTCTGACTTTGAGTGCTTGTCTGCATGTTTTAATATGTTCGCCCCGTGACCGTGTGCTTTTTCTCTGAGATCTCCGTTTTCCTCCCAACTCCAAAGTCGTACAAGTTTGCAGGTTAATTGACTTGGTATAATTGTAAATTGTCCCAAGTGTGTGTGTAGGATAGTGTAAGTTTGCGGGGATCGCTGGTCGGCGCGGGCACGGTAGGCTGAAGGGCCTGTTTCTGTGCTGTGTCTCTAAACTAAACTAAACTAAATTAAGTGAATTCTCTGCCTCTAATTCTCCGAAGTGGTCAGAAAACCATGCACCTGAAGCTGCAATACCCAGTGTTAAAGGCAGTTGTCAGGACAAGTTTCCTATTGGAAACACAATCAGAAAATGAGTTCAATTGATCTAACTGCAGATAAACCAAATTGGTATTAATATCCATCTGGGAGGAGCTTGTTAAAATCTGTTGCTTCAACACAAATCTCCTCACTTTGCCGCATGGCAATTTGACTGAAGATCTTTCAGTCTTGATGGTTGAGACGGAAGCCAACAGATTGTTTGTTACATTAAAGTGAAAATATCATAATATGAATCATTCAGATGTTTTGAAAGATGGGACAATGTTGGGGTTTGCAGTGCAGCATAGAGTGCTTCAGTGTGGAAACAGGCCCTTCAGCCAACTTGCCCACACTGGTCAACATGTTCCAGCTACCCTAGTCGCACATTCCTGCGTTTGGTCCATATCCCTCCAAACCTGTTCTATCTATGTACCTGGCTGGATAATGGTGGAGAATTTCCAGCCTGTGCTCACTACTGACCAATGCATAAGTGGACATTTGACTTTTTTTTTTGAGGACTTCCTACTAAGGACTTTCTGCAAAATTCCAACCCAATCTTGACTCTGTCAAAAACATAAGAGTTCTAAATGTATCTAATTATCGGAATCATTCAAATCATATCAATAGACATTTGAAAACAAATATATGTTTTAAAGATAAAAATTGGAAGGAAATCAAGAAGTGTCTCGACCTGAAAAATCACCCTTTTTTTTTCTCTCCGGAGATGCTGTCTGACGCGTTGAGTTACTCCAGCATTTTATGTCTATCTTCTGTTAAAACCAGCATCTGCAGTTCCTTCCTACACAATAAAAAACATAGCTACTTTAAAATAATGTAAAGGTCCTAATACTTACCTCAATCTCTCAGTTATTCACTTCAATTGATATGAATTTATTGGCCATTTCTGCATCTACCATAAATTGGTGCAAGTTTCTTGGGCAGGTTCCCAAGCATATGTTCTGGAGACTTGCATATGTTCTGGAGGAAGTACAATCTGCCACAGGCAATGATGGTCCAATTCTATATGGCCATCGTAAAGTCTGTCCTCACCTTCTCTATCATGGTCTGGTTTGGCTCAGCCACCAAGCACGACATCTGGAGGCTGCAGCGAATCGTCCGATCAGCTGAGAAGGTTTTTGGCTGCAACCTTCCCTCCATTGATGAACTGTACACTGCAAGGGCCAGAAAGCGAGCGGGTAAGATCATCTCTGTCCCCTCTCACCCTGGTCACAAACTCTTTGAATCACTTCCCTCTGGAAGGCGACTCCGGACTGTCAAAGCTGCCGCAGCCAGTCATAAAAACAGCTTTTTTCCACGAGCAGTAACTCTAATCAGTAACCAAAAATCTGTAGCCTCCTTTTGCTCTGGTTTTTTATTTAATTCACATGGTTAATTGATAATGTTTTATTATTAATTTCTAATGTTTTATGTGTCATTCCTAACTGTCACTGTATGTCATCTTGTCACTTGAGGGCGGAGCACCAAAGCAAATTCCTTGTATGTGAATACTTGGCCAATAAACTTATTCATTCATTCAACTTAATTCTCAACTGCTGGATTCCATGAGGAACACAGGATGAAGTCTGACAACAAAATGGGCAGCAGGTTTGGGATGGGTATCCTGGTGTGGGAATCCTGAATTTGGCGGCTAAATCCAGACCAATACATCTCTATGAAAATCATTTGGCTGCTCTTTTACTTAAAAATTGACCCCTCTAAAATAAAAGTTAATTGATTAGCAACTCTATAATGATGTCAAGGGAACAATCTACACACACTGCCCTTCTACTTTATTTTATGCTTTTAAAATAGATTTTATTGCAAGGCTAATATCTCATTATTCAGCAATAATTATATTTCTGTGCTTTTAATTATACTTTAAATGTTTTTAATGTTCTAAGCACATCATTTCCATAAACAAGTTAATTTTCAATATGTAGGAAGGAACAGCAGATGTTGATTACACCGAAGATGGACACAAAATGCTGGATTAACTCAGCGGGACTCTGGAGCGAAGGAATGGGTGATGTTTCGGGTCAGCACCAAGAGGATTTTTAACTTCAATATGATAGGAATGATACAACTGTGCAGTTTAAACAGATATGCAAAATCTTGCCATCTGTTCCCATTAGATTTCAGGCTCTCTTTTGAGGTGGACAAATGAGGCCCCAAATGCCAGACAAGAGCTTTCCTAATGCATGTTAATCCGGATCCCGTAATGCTATTTCAGCCCTGTTCTTCAAAATAGCACTGGAAAGAAGGCCTACAGCAAGCTTGTAACCTCAAGCAAGCTTTGACCTTATAACCTATGAGTTATAAGGTCAAAATGTCATGTGATAAGGGCAGAATCAGGCCAAATGGCCCATCAAATCTACTCCGTCATTCAATCATGGCTGATCTATCTCTCCCTCCTAACCCCATTCTCCTGCCTTCTCCCCATAACTCCTGACACCCGTACTAATCAAGAATCTATCTCTGCCTTAAAAAGTATCTCAGGCCTAAATGTGATGTCTCTGGGCAGATTTGAACCACTCAATACCCATAATTCAACCGGGAATTTACTTCATTGAAACCCTCTCCCTGACTTCATTCTCCTTTGAGTTGTACTTTAAATCAGCATTTGGTAATTCAATGTTTCCAGTGGGAGACTCTGAACCAGTCACTGACCCTGCTGGAGCTGACTGGCTCCATCCATTCCAGATGGACATCAAGTGCTGCTGGAAGATCATCAACTCGGTGAAGAATGCTCTTTGGCCTTTGCCGGAACGTTGTTGGTCTCCCAGCAAAGCCAGATGTCTGTCAGCAAATGTTGCTGTCTGGCCCATTCCAGACTGCAGGAGTACGTGCTGAAGGACTTGCTGAAACTAGGTGCAGCCAACACCAACACCAAGGCTCTGTGGGGGAGGACCACAGTCTAGGGTCCTTCTGCTGCTCAACATTGAGGGGCAGAATCTGGTGAGGACATCCCTCAATCAAGGGAAGGGATATCACCTAACGAAAGGCAAGGGTGTTTTGTTTGGTTAATGATGGATGCCAACACTACTGTGTGTGACATTGGGATGGTATGGAGAGTTTTTGCACAGTTTTTGTTTATATATTTTTTGTTTTGAATATAGTTTTCTTTTAAATGCCCATACACAGCTCTATACGCTTCAGTGTTTCTTAACCTTTTTGGCACCAGTACGCGCATACACGAACAAAATCCTGTATGTGGTATGTACCTTTGTTAGGTTCCTAAACATGGGCTCAACAAATTGATATGTTATTTGTGTCCCCTTTATGACCTCTGGCAAAGCCCCAAACGACCCCCAGGTTAAGAACCACTGGGCTAAGTAAATGAACAACTCTGATCAAGGTTTCTGGCAGACAGCAACTCATCCTCTCTGGCAACACTTCTGAGTCCATTCTGCTGAGGTTAAATGATAAATGAATGATACTTTATTGTCACATGTGACAAGTCACAGTGGAATTCTTTGTGTGCACACCTAAGGTATGCGAAGAGTTGCCACACAAAGGGCACTGACAAAGTTACAAAGTATCCCACACTGGGTCCTCCTTTGTTCCCCCCTTGCCCCCTCACAGCGGTTTCCCAGTGCCAGGTCCTTTTTTCTCAGTGGCACATTCTCTGGCTCCCACTTGGCTTGTCCTCGACCACTGGCACCGTCCTCAACCTCGACCCCCGACCCGACCTCGTCCACTGGTGCCCTCAACGACTGCTGACCTTGGCCACCGGCGCCACCTTGAACTCAACCTCAACCTCCAGCGCCATAAGCAACTGTCGACCTCAACACTGATGCCCTGAATACCTGGTGATCTTGACATCCGGCGACCATGATGATCGGCGACCATGATGACCAGCGATCATGACGATCAGGGACCATGGCAACCGGTGACCTAGACGACCGGTGACCTTGAAGAACGGTGACCTTGACGACCGGTGACCTTGACGACCGGTGACCTTGATGACCGGTGACCTTGACGACTGGTGACCTTGACGACCGGTGACCTTGATGACCGGTGACCTAGACGACCGGTGACCTTGATGACCGGTGACCTTGACGACCGGTGACCTTGACGACCGGTGACCTTGACGACCGGTGACCTTGACGACCGGTGACCTTGATGACCGGTGACCTTGACGACTGGTGACCTTGACGACCGGTGACCTAGACGACCGGTGACCTTGATGACCGGCGACCTCAACGACCTGCGACCTTGATGACCACCACCGCCCTCATCAACAACCACCACTGGTATAGGAGCGACTCTCCTCTCACCAATATATCTGAATAACAAAAATTATAATAAAAATCCAATTATACATAGCACAATTAGAACATGGAAACAAATAAAACAGAATCTAAAATTAAGAAACCTATCTCTTTTAATACCAATAGTTAATAATCCATCGTTTAAACCATCAATTATAGACAAATCATTTATACAATGGGAAAGAATGGGAATCAAAACGATCGGAGATCTGTATGAATTGGGAAAATTACTATAATTTCAACAACTACAACTGAAATATAATTTGAAAAATAATCAATATTTTAAATATCTTCAAATTCGTGATTATCTGAAAAAATACACAAAAGACTATCATAATATGCCTACAGACTTACTGGATGAAGCAATGAAGACAAAGGCGGAATCAGCGAATCTAATATCGTACTTATATAACATCATCTTAAACATAGAAATACCCACAACTGATGGAATTAGAAGAGACTGGGAACAAGAATTAGCTATAAAAATTTCAAAAGAGAGCTGGGATAAGCACTTATTACAGGTGCATAAATGTTCGATCAACGTACGACATACTCTCATACAATTCAAAGCATTACATAGACTATATTATTCAAAAACTAAAATAAATAAACTCTTCCCTAATGTCTCACCCATTTGTGATAAATGTCTGTGTCAAGAAGCTACCATAGCGCATTCTTTTATTTTTTGTACAAAAATACAAACATTCTGGAATGAAATATTTGACATCTTTACAAAATTAATTAAAATAAAACTGGTACCAAAACCAGAATGGATTATTTTTGGAATATCGGAAGGTAACCCTGAACTAAACGTGTTTCAGAAGAATTTACTCAATTACGGGCTAATAATTGGGAAAAATGCTCATATTTAAATTCTGGAAAAATGCGCATACACCAACAATAAAAATGTGGATATCAAATATGTTTGAAACACTACATCTGGAAGAGATGAGATTCCTCTTAGCAGGCAAAGCAGACCACTTCCAAAAGGCGTGGTCTACGTTTTTGGAACTATTACAAGCATAAGGTGCAATAGTAATTAAAAAAATAAATAAATAAACAGATAAATAAAAGGTACCAGGATCTGGCAACGGGGGAGTAAAAAACACAACAAAACAACAAAAACAGACTTGGTTGGTAGTCACCTTTCTGTGGAGTTTAATGTTATAATAGAGCGATTGTTTCTCCTTTCTTTTTCCTTCTTTTCTAGGGTCTACTTTCTTTCTTTACTTCCTTCTCTAACTTCTTTTCTAAGGGGCTTTCTTTTCTCAACACTCTCCTGCACCTTCACGACTCTTGCGCACTTTCTTTACTTTCTCTACTTCTATCTTTTTCTTAAAGCTCAAAAAATGAAGCGGTACAAAAAATGTATTAAGACATATGTGTTGTGTAGTATTGTAACTTACCGTACTTCTAATAAAAATAAAATTAAAAAAAACAAAAAAAAAACAACCACCACTGGGTCCACCCCTGATGCCTCCGCAGTGCTATCCCTGAGACCGGCCGCGTGGATCCATTGCCCAGCTTCGTCACAGCCTCCAGGGATGCTTTGAGACAGGAACCTCTCTATTTTTTGGCATGGTCCATTGAAATTTTAAATAATAATGTAATTATAAATACTGGATTTCTTATTGCACAAGTTAACCGAAGTTCTATCACTTGTCATAAATTTCTAAGAAGAGTATTTGCCAGGTGTGTAATTCCACATTGTGCAAATATAAAAATAGTTTCATCCCCAGAATAAGAGGTCTGTCAGATTGAAAGCTTGTACTTCAATTAAATCATAATTAATAAGCAAGATAAACAATCCGACTTCTTTTTCTATGCTGTAAATGTAAGATTATATTTAGAGGAGCATATTGTCCCTGCTACTGGCACCGAGTTCACTTTGAATAATTTCCAAAATGAATATGGATCAACTTGCACAGAATGCCTGATATGAGGTCATAGCAACAGTGGCGCCTTACAATGCACCACATGCAAAACCAGCATGTGCATTTACCCCCAGGATGTACAGGGCATGTACGCAGATGCCACACAGTAGGTTTGAGAACATACCCCGGCCAGAATTGCTGGCTGATATAAATGAAGTTGTTTAGGTGAGATAGCTTGATGCAACTGAGCTCTGTTTTTATTGGAAAAGTTGGAATTGGCCAATATAAAACCTAACCATATGTCCAACTGTCCAAACCCGACACTATAAAAAGATCTGGTCCAAATCATACACTGTAACTATATTTGGAAACATTCCAAATATTCGATATCGTGCGGTTGCAATAGAAACATTAACGAGAAAATCTCTTCCAGGAGCCATCCCGAGTGTATTTATTATATAATAACACTGATTTTTCAGGTACCTCATTAGAATTTTTTTTTAAATTTGCCCTTTAGCTGGAAAAAGCTTTTTCCTGGGAATTTATGAGAATATGTGATTTAAACATTGCAGTGAGTTAAACCAGACAGCTACAATCTCGTTAAATGACTGGGCCAACAGTCCATTTACTTAACGGACACACTTAATGGGTAAGGAGGAATGACAGAGAAGGAAATAGAATTAACCATGCGTGGAAAGAGAAATAAAGTGAGCGAAAGAATGTGCCTATTACTAGAGAGAGTGAAGAAATAGTGAAGATAAGAAAGAGTGAAACATTTAAAAACTTCTCAAAGCAGTTTGCAGGAATGAGACTCCACAATTTCCAATATCCTGATATTGGGTAGGATAGCACGAGACTGAAGAAGTGTCTCGACCAGAAACGCCACCCATTCCATCTATCCAGAGATGCTGCCTGTCCCTCTGAGTTACTCCAGCATTTTGTGTCTATAGCTAGAGACTAGTTGGAAGAAGAGAAATCACATCATTTGTAACTTCACAACCTGAGCAAAAAACCAATGAACCTCTTGTCAGACTCACTCAATAAGGGAAAACAATTGGAAGTAGAAGGGGCAGAAATGCTACTTCATGTTGCATAAGCAAAACATAGGTCTCCTCTACTGCAGACTGATACTGCTGTTTGCATTTGAGACGTTCCCAAAGGTAGAGGCAACACTAAATTCGCCTCCTGGCAACAGAATGCTCCATTGCTCTCTCTGACTTGCTGAGTGAAAATCAGTTAATGGATTCCTAGATATTCATAGAAATTGCTGTTCATGGGCAAAATGATGGCCCATAGTTAAAATAAGGCTAGATTTCTCCTAGGCTGCCCATGTGTGCGTTTGACGGCACTGGGCCTGTACTCGCTGGAGTTTAGAAGAATGAGGGGGGAGCTCATTGAAATGTACAGAATAGTGAAAGGCTTGGATAGAGTGGATGTGGAGAGGATGTTTCCACTTGTGGGAGAGTCTAGGATTACAGCCTCAGAATTAAAGGACGTTCCTTTAGAAAGGAGATGAGAAGGACTTTCTTTAGTCAGAGGGTGATGAATCTGTGGAATTCTTTGCCACAGAATGCCATGGAGGCATTCAATGGATGTTTTTAAGGCAGAGATAGATAGATTCTTGATTATTGTGGGTGTCAGGAGTTATGGGGAGAAAGCAGGAGAATGAGGTTAGGAGGAAGAGGTAGATCAGCAGTGATTGAATGGCGGAGTAGACTTGATGGGCTGAATGGCCTAATTCTGCTCCTATCACTTATGACCTCATGACCTTATGAGAGTAGCTTAACAGCTTAAATTGATTGTAATAGTTATTGAATGTCTCTGAATGTTTCTCACGAAGTGTGGTTGAGTCAGTTATCAAACGGATGTCGACTGTTTAGTGAGCAGTGCTCGTTAATTCTATTTCTCTCTCTTCTCATATGCTGCCTGACCTCTTATGTATTTCAGACTCACAAGAATTTACATTGAACCAAATGACATGGATGGTTATATTAATTTTACTAAAGTTCAATGCAATATAGCAGGATATCTGGAATTCTGTTGTATGAGATTTAATCATGGTTGAAAGTCTTAAAAAATCTGCAGATATGTAACTGTGAGTTTTTGGCCCAATTATCAAGGACCAAATAACTATCCCATTGTGTAAAACGTTCACAGTAATTCTTTCTTTCGTAGTGCTACTGTATGTTCGCCTTTGCCTAGAATGCTTCCAGTGATGATGGATTTAACTGTACAAGGAGCAATTGTGTAGAGTCTACGTTCTTTAGAGTCTAGAAGAATGAGTTGTGATTAATTTTGAAATCTATATAATTCCTACAAGGGTCGACAGGCGGGATGCAGGAAGGATACATCCCTTGGCTGAAGAGTCTAGAACCAAAGGTCATAATTTCAGAGTAAGAGATGGGCCATGAGGGACTGAGATGCACAGAAATAGTTTCCCTCAGAGGGTGCTAAACTGGCAATTCTCTATTCCTAAAATTCATTTTCATTTAGGATACTTCTTCTTTCGAGTCCATCTTGTTACAAATGTTGACATCACTGTCATCGTCCCTCCTGAAAATGATGCAAGCGTCCGGCGACAATCAGTATGAACCATCACTTGTCACATTAGATGATGGTGGTAGCAGAATTATCTCAGGATGCTTCTAGTTTCCAGCCCCACGATGTGGACGCTTCAGCTATGGGGCCATTCAGGATGCTAAGCAACTCCAATGTTATGGGAATAGAGGAAAATGGAAAATGTTGAAGATTAAGCATATTCCTGACGGATAGTGGCTGAGGTCCAGCTGCCAAGTGGCCTAATTCTGCTCCTATTACTTATGTTATTATGTTGACACCAATTTTAAGTTTCTGATAAGGAAAGTGCTGCTTTCCTCAACACCATAACTTTTCAACTTCATTGACAGAAAACATAAGGCAAAACAAGATAAATGGAAAACAGTGATCAGTTGAACAAAGTTACCCTGAAAATAGACCCGTAATGTACCAGCTGAAAAAAATATGTTGTTGTATTAGTTTCAAAGTCGTCTTGTTGAGTCTCATTCCCTGTAACTTGATTTCACCTGGCCCACAGCTAGGGATTAGTTAGGTACTAGTTAGGGATAAGGGAAATGAGAGATAAAGTTGATGATGTAGAGAGATAAAGAACAATGAATGAAAGATATGCACAAAAGTGACAATGATAAAGTAAACAGGCAGGTCTGCAGAAGGGTGTCGACCTGAAACATCACCCATTCCTTCTCTCCAGAAATGCTGCCTGTCCCGCTGAGTTACTCCAGCTTTATGTGTCTATCATTGTTATTGTTTGTGGGTGAAAATGAGAAACGTGACTTGGGTGAGGGAGGGATAGAGAGAGAGGGAATGCCGGGGTTACTTGAAGTGAGCGACTCACGTCAGCAGCGGCCTCTGCAGCCCGTCTGCGTTTTTATTATTTTTGTCTATGTTTTTATGTAGTTTTTGTTATTTTTTGTTGGGGTGTGTGTGTGTGTGTGGGGGGTGGGAGGGAGGGGGTAACTTTTAAATCTCTCCCTGCACGGTTGGGGCTGCAATATGGAGCGGCCTCCAACAGGAGAAGACCGGGGACTCTGGTGCCGACTCACCTCGTCGCGGAGCTGGCCGAGTCCGGAGCGGGTGGAGCGGTGGTGGAGCGCTGCTGCTGCTACTGCTGCTGCGGCCCGACCTCCGGAGATTCGAAGGCTGCAACTGCGGGTCTGGCGGACGGCGACACCGGGAGCCCGCGGGTCCCTGGAGGGAGACCGCTTTTCAGGGCTCCTGCAACGGCGACTTCTCCCGCCCGAGTTGCGGGGTTGAAGAGCTCCTGGAGCGGGGCCTTACAGCACCGCCCTGCGCGGCTTGGAATGGCCGCGGGACACCGTGAGCGCACGCCGGGGGCTCTAACACCAAGACCCGGTGTGCGACCTCGCACCACCCGGCGTGGCTTTAATGGCCGCGGGATAATCGCCATCGCCAGCCGGGGGCTTTGACTTTGACTCTGACATCGGGGGGGGGGGGAGAGTGCAGTGGAGAGATACGTTTTTTTGGCCTTCCATCACAGCGATGTGATGGATGTTTATGTAAAATGTAAATTATGTTGTGTCTTGGGTCTATTTGTTTGTAATGTATGGCTGCAGAAACGGAATTTCGTTTGGACCTCAAGGGGTCCAAATGACAATTAAATTGAATTGTATTGAATTGAATTGTAATTGAGGGAAATCAATATTCGCACCACTGGGCTGTAAGCTGCACAAGCGAAATATGAGATACTGCTCCTCCAATTTGCACTGGGCCTCACTCTGACAATGGAGGAGACCAAGGACAGAAAGGTTTGTGTGAGAATGGGAAGGAGAATTAAAGTGTTTGGCAACCGGGAGATCAGGTAGGTCCTGGCAGACTGAGTGAAGGTGTTCAGCGAAACGATCACCCAGTCTATGTTTGGTCTCGCCGATATGTAAGAGTCCACATCTTGAACAATGTACACAGTAGGTCTTCTTCTTGCGTATGGTGTGCACAGCCTAAAGGGCCTGTCCCACTTTCAGTCCTAATTCACAACCTCTGCCGAGTTTGCCCTTGACTCATAGTCGCAGCATGGCCATCAGGAGGTCGTAAGTAGGTCATGATGCTAGTAGGTACTCGTGGCATCAAATAGGTTGAGGCGTTTTACTCACATGATGAAAAATGTCCATGAGTCAAAAAGGCCGTGAATTAGGCCGTGAAAGTGGGACAGGCCCTTAAAGATGTGGGACAACTTGGTCTATTTGATCTTATTTGATTGTGCATGCCGTGTTGATTGCATTTGTCGCAACAGGACGGACCACGTGAAGGTTGCAATCTCCCACCCCATACAGTATGTGAGGTTGGTGGAGGTGCAAGTGAACCTCTGCCAAACCTGAAAGGATTGTCGGGGTACCTGGACAGAGTTGAGGGAGGAAGTATACCAACAGGTGTTGCATCTTCTACGGTTGCTAGGGAAGGTAATAATAATAATAATAATAACATTTTATTTATGGGCGCCTTTCAAGACTCTCAAGGACACCTTACAAAATTTAGTAAACAGAATACAAAACATGTAAGCAGAATGAAACAAAATAAAAAATAACGACAAAAAATCAAGAATAAATAGTAAAGACATCAACAATACACAATTCAAAGACACAATTCAAAGAGAGAGCAGCGGCAGCTAATCGCGCCAGCGTTCACTCTCGCTTCCGGCAGCCATCTTGGAAACGGAACAATAAGGATCTTTAACATAGAAATATCCCCCCACAATGGTTCCCATTATGGGGGAAGGCACAATGTCCAGTCCCCATCCCCAGTTCACCCATAGTCGGGCCAATTGAGGCCTCCACAGTTACCTCTACGGAGGCCCGATGTTCCAGGCCGTTCTCGCCGGGAGATGGTGCTCCGGCATCGGGAGAATCCTCTCAGCGGCTAGGGACACCTGGAACGCCCGCCTCCTTACCGCGGCTTCCGAAGCCGACAAGGCCGCGACGGTTGGAGCTCCACCACTGGCGATCTCATCGAGAGATCCCAGGCTCCAGATGTTGAAGTCAGTGCAGCCTCCCGCAGCTGCCCGCTCCGCAGACCCTCAGCTCCGCGATATTTTTATCGGCGGTCTTCAGCTCACTGGAGCTCCAGCGCGGCAACCCAGGCAAGGCATCGCCGCTCCGCTCCACGATAGTGCTCCAGCGCTGTGCCGCCGCCGAAGCCGAGGTGCTGGGCGGTCCCCTCGGGAAAACGCCGCTCCAGGCCCGCTGGTAGGCCGCGAGGACGGGTCGACGGTGCAGCCCGGAGAAAAGCTGCCTCTCCGACCAGGTAGGGACCTAGAAAGTAGTTTCCCCCTTCCCCCCCTCCCCCCACATAAAAAAGTCTAGACCTCCTAAAAACAAACACTGAAACTCACTAAAAATTAAAGAAAAGAGTGAAAAAGACGGACAGCTGCTAGCTAGCAGCCGTGCCCCAAGATGGCGCCCCCAAGGTACTTGGGGACGGGGTGGTTTCGGTGGGAAGGTAAGGGATGAGTTAACCTGGAAAGTCAGTAAAGGTTTAGAGACTTCTCTTGCTAGCTATGATAAAAAGATTAGTACGGGTGTCAGGGGTTATGGGGGGAAGGGGGGAAGGAGGGAGAGATAGATATGCCACGACCAAATGACGGAATAGACTAGATGGGCCGAATGGCCTACTTCTGCTCCTATCACTTATGATCATAAAGAAATCTGTGCTACTCCAATTCTGGCTTCTTGCTAGTCCCCAATGTCATTGTTCCGTTTTGTCCCTAACTGCCCAGGCCTATAAGGTTTAGATTTTTCTCTTTAAATTTCTCCTCCCCTTCCTTGTTTGTTCAAGTCACCTGCGGTAATGTCTTGCTTTCTGGCTTAGTATCAGGTTTACATTCATTAGTGTACTTGTGAATCACTTTGGAATATATTGCTGCAAAATGCAACACAGATCACCATTGACATTTCACTTTAACCATTTGCAAAAACAAAATCTGCTACCGGGGGCTTTATTTCAGGCATATATGTGGAGACGAGGGAAATAGGGGGTGGTGTACCCAATTGTAATGTTTTTCACCTCACAGATACTATTTTAGGTAAGGAAACATTAGAATGTTTCATGAAATATTCATTGTGATTCCATGTCTTTCTACTTTCTCTGTCTTTGTTTCTATGACCCTGGAATTCTGAGCGGCACGAACAAAGAGCTGAATGCATGTTACTTTTTTTCCCCTATTTTAATCATGTTAATATTTGATTTGGTATTTCAACAAAGGCAACTTCATAAAAAGTATCTTACAGTCAGATTTCCGTTTCAAGGCCAATCTTTTTCCCTTAGCACCTTACTCTTTCCTCTTCCATCTTTTCCCTGAGGATATCTGGAGGTGTAATTTACTGATCCGGTGATCAAGGAAATAGGTTTTGCTCAGGAGTCCCCATCTGAAATTTGAGGACATTGCAGACAGGCTTGGATTGAACACATCTTCCGATGAAATTTATGCTTCCTATAAACTAAATTCTCAACGGCCGAATGTAGGCTTATAACACAATGGGCAGTGGAAACAATGAACTGCTTCCCAGGAAGCGGAAAATGTGGAATTTATTTTTCCTTAAGTTTACTTGTTTTCCGAAAGTTTTTCCTTCCTTCCTTACTGACCCAATTCCTACATTGTAATATACACCAACAAATCCATTGTGTGTTGAAGGATGGCACTTTAGATGCTGTGATTATCAGATTTAAACATTTATATTTCAATATGTATTTTCAGTACTACATGCTACGAATCCCAGTTGTGGAGACACTGGTATTGCTGTCTCGTTGTAGAATGCTGATCTTTCTTTTTATTCTGGATTTTAAATCATGTATTGTGTTTTTTGTATATAATTTATGATGCTTTTATAAGTGATATACTAAGATTTTATATGTAGTTTATGGTGTTTTTATATGCAATCACTGGCTGTGGCTGAAGAGAAAATATGCTGTCTGGGCTGTCACATGACGATCTAGAGCAGTGGTTCCCAACCTTTTTTTGGCCATGCCCCACCTAATCACCTCTAAAATCCTGATCCCCCCCCCCATGTGGTGATATATAATTCTTATCATTTAAAAAGTGAACTCCGTTTCAGCTGAAGAAGCTTAAAACACCAATACCTTGGTTTAAACAAGCTTCAAAAGAACATGGCATCCATGAAAAAGAAAAATGAAATAAACAAAAGACAGTTAAAGTTCTGAGCAAGAAATTACTAAAAAATTGTAAAAAAAAAAGAAAAAACATTAGGTGGAAATTGCCCCCCTTAAAAATCAAATTGCCCCCCTGTGGGGCATACGCCCCACGTTGGGAACCACTGATCTAGAGGCTAACCATAAGACACACACCCAGGGCTGATCACCCTGCGATGGGCCTGCCTCGACTGAGGGTGTCTTGTGATAAAAGGCCGAAACACCCCGTGACGTTGAGGTACACAACTGAAGATGTGTCTGATTGTTAGCAAATTCACCTCGCGGTCACCCCCAGTTGTGGTCAAGAACCTTAGGGATTGTAACATCCAGTCCTACTAATCAATATGTATTGTCTGGACCTTGAGTCAAAAATGTTTTTAATAATAATAATATTACTAACATCTGTACAAATGTGCCTACTCATTGAATTTGATGAATGTATATCCTTGGAGACACATACGTATATTGAGATGAAATAATGCTCAGGTATACTGAGATGCATGTACATGCATGTACACATGTGTTTGAAGATTAATATGCATAGGAATGCATTAGATCCAACAGCTGGCGGGGGTGAGTGGGAAACTAAGTAGGAAATGGTGTTTTATTGCTCTGGTATTTTATGCTCTGGTATTTTATTTAATTCACATGTTTAATGGATAATGTTTTATTATTAATGTTTAATGTTTTATGTGTCATTCCTAACTGTCACTGTATGTCATGTTGTCACGTGGGCAGAGCACCAAGGGAAATTCCTTGTATGTGAATACTTGGCCAATAAACCTATTCATTCATTCGAAATGGCCCCTGCAGTCAGTGGGTACAAAATCTGATGTAACTGAGGGACGGGAAGGTGGTGAGCTTGGGTTAATTTGATAGGTAACTATGAAATAAGAAAATAAACATGGTGTCTTGGAAACACAGACACTGAAGATGGGTACGAAATACCACATGCCCCCAAGAGATGCTGCCAGATTCACTGAGTTACTCCAGCACTTTGTGTTTCATTTAAGTTGTCTTGAAAATTCTCGGCCATATGACAACCCGTGCACAGGGGATCCATGTAGTTCACCGGGGAAGGATTTTGCATGGGCACATGGTACATGATGTTGGAATCGGCACATTTTGCATATTCTGCTGACTGTGTTTGCATTTGAAGGAAGACAAAAATGCTGGAGAAACTCAGCGGGTGAGGCAGCATCCATGGAGCAAAGGAAACAGGCAACGTTTTGGGTCGAGACCCTTCTTCAGACTGATGTGAGGCATTTGAACATTTTTGGGGAATTTGCATTTGAAATTTGTTTGGGAATTACAAACCAACTTCCATGATTTACAAGGATGTTGCCATGTCTGGAAGGTCTAGGCTGTAGGGAGATGTTGAGCAGGCTATAATTTTAATCCTTGGAGCGCAGGGGGATGAGAGGTGATCTTATAGAGATGTACAAAATCTTGCGGGGGGATAAGTAGTCTTTTATTCAGTGTAGGGGAATCAAGAACCATAGAAAATAGCTTTAAGGTGAGGGGGGAAAAGATAGATGTAATTGAAACCTGAGGGGCACTTAGGTAGGTGTATGGACTGAGCTGCCAGAGGAGGTTGTTGAGGCAAGTAGTATCGCAACTTTTAAAAAACATTTGGACTGGATTGGTTTAGAAACTGTACAACTCCTCCCCCTTCTGTCGTGGGGTAGACTGACTCACCCCCCCCCCCCCCCAATCTTTGCACTCGTCACTTTAATTGAATGTTTCATGTATTTTGTGTTTTTATAACTGTTGGCAGATCACTGCCACTCCTGGGATAAATAAAGTTATAGTCACAGAGTGAAACAGAGTGGAAAGCGTCCCAACTTACCCACAACCTGTCCTATCCATGTACCTGTCCAACTGTTTCCTAAGCAATGGGATAGTCCCAGCCTCAACTACCCCCTCTGGCAGCTTGTTCCATACATCCACATACATGTGTGAAAAAGTTACCCCTCGGATTCCTATTAAATCCTTTCCCCTTCACATTGAACCATGTCCTCTGGTCCTCGATTCCCCTACTCTGGGTAAAAGACTGCGTCTACCCGATCTATTCCTCTCATGATTGTGTATACCTCTATAAGATCTCTCCTCATCCTCCTACACTCCATGGAATAGAGACCCAGACTAGTCAACCTCTCCCTTTAGTTCACACCCTATAGTCCTGGTTAGTTCTATTGTATCGTATCGTATTGTTTAGAGGGACATACATACTCAGGCAGGTGGGACTAGTGTAGATGGGGCATGTTGGGGGAAACCGTTTTTCAGTCACTTACCTGGACGGAGATGTGTATTTTCTCCGTGTTGCATCTTCGCCCCCCCCCCCCCCCCCCCCCCCCCCCCCCCCCCACTCGTGGCCTACCAACTGGATTGGTGCGGCCTTTCCGACCGGAGACCGGCCCAGAGCCTCAGCAGTAGGCGCAGCGGGGAATTACCACTGCAGACCCTGGGATTCTGTCGAGGATCGCCAGTGTTGGAGCTCCGTCCAGTGGGGCCTGCTGACTTTAACATGGTGGAGCTGTGGTCTGTGGAGCATCTAGCCACGGGCGCGGCACTGACTTTAACACCGCGGAGGCCTGGGACCTTTTGCTGAGGATCGCCAGTGTTGTAGCTCCATCCAGCGGTGCCTGTGGAACTTGGAAGCCGCAGTCTCCGGTAAGAAGCGGCCGATTCGGAAACTCCAAGCCGCAGAGTGTGTTCCGATCCGTTCCGACGCCGGAGTTTCAATCATGCCGGCCTGTTCATTGGACCATCCGTAGTGGCGACTGCGCGGGCTCAAAGGCCCCGGCCACTGTGGTGGATGTTTATATTAAATTAATTTGTGTATTGTGTTCTTTTATTCGTATGGCTGTACGGTAACTCAAATTTCACTTTACCAATTGGTGCATGTGGCAATAAATGTGAACTTGAACTTGTCTCCAACTCCCCTCCATCTTTCCCCCCCAAAAAGAACAAGTGAAAAGCTTCACCTACAAAGTGCTGAGAAAACTGCTAGTTTATACATCAGACCTGGCTCCATCAGTTCAGTCCTCTGTTATGAAATTCCCTGTAATGCTGCAGTAATGTCCGTCCCTTGAGGCAGCATAAAAACATGCTCTTTTATGTTAGGTCCTGCAATCCTGGGCAGGGCAATGCAGTGGTAGCATTGTCAAATGTGCCGGCCACACGATCGAAGTCACTGCCGTGTGTTCAGTGTTGTTTTGTGCACGGGAACCAAATTTCACACGATGAAGTGCTCAGTGATTGATTTTGCTCCACAATTCATTCATGTAGTACAAAGAAAATAGATTGATTGAATTTCTAAGTCAACATCTGTAAAGAGATGAAGTCTGAAGAAGGGTTTCGGCCCAAAACGTTGCCTATTTCCTTCGCTCCATAGATGCTGCCTCACCCACTGAGTTTCTCTAGCATTTTTGTCTATCTTTAAAGAGAATTGTGTAGGAAGGAACTGCAGATGCTGGTTATTTCTGCTCCTTCGCTCAGTCCACCTGGACATACCTGTTGCCAAACACCTTAATTCCCATTCCCATTCCCACACTGACCTTTCTGTCCAGGGGCTCCTCCATTGGCAGAGTAAGGCTAAACTCAAATTGAAGCATCTCATATTTAGCTTGGACAGTTTACAACCAAGTGGTATGAATATTGATTTCTCTCATTTCAAGTAACTCCTGCAATCACTTATTCTCCATTCCTCCCCCACTCAAGTAGCACCAGCTTCTTGTTCTCACCTAGCAAACACAAACAATGGCCTGTTTCCTTTATCATTGTTACTTTTTTGCATATCTTTCACTCATTTGTTCTATATCTCCCCACATCACCGTCTATATCTCTTGTTTCCCTTTCCCCTGACTCTAGTCTGAGGAAGGGTCTCGACCAGAAACGTCCATCTTCTTTGAAGGGAATTGTTACTGTGGTTTCTTCAAAACTAGGAAGCAAGGGAAGAGATGAACCGCAGAGAGCATAAAGAGAGGGGAAGGTTGGGCATTAGGAACTCTAAACACCAAAGAGTTTTTGGTAGGGAATTGAAGAATACAGTTGAACAGAGGGATCTGGGTATAACCGTGCATAGTTCCTTGAAGGTGGAATCTCATATAGATAGGGTGGTAAAGAAAGCTTTTGGTATGCTAGCCTTTATAAATCAGAG
Organism: Leucoraja erinaceus; assembly: GCF_028641065.1. Classification (NCBI taxonomy): domain Eukaryota; kingdom Metazoa; phylum Chordata; class Chondrichthyes; order Rajiformes; family Rajidae; genus Leucoraja; species Leucoraja erinaceus. The sequence continues at coordinate 66,699,264 of NC_073384.1, read as the reverse complement.
CATTGAGTATAGAAGCTGGGATGTAATGTTAAAATTGTACAAGGCATTGGTGAGACCAAATCTGGAGTATGGTGTACAATTTTGGTCGCCCAATTATAGGAAGGATGTCAACAGAGTACAGAGGAGATTTACTAGAATGTTGCCTGGGTTTCAACAACTAAGTTACAGAGATAGGTTGAATAAGTTAGGTCTTTATTCTCTGGAGCGCAGAAGGTTAAGGGGGGACCTGATAGAGGTCTTTAAAATGATGAGAGGGATAGACAGAGTTGATGTGGACAAGCTTTTCCCTTTGAGAATAGGGAAGATTCAAACAAGAGGACATGACTTCAGAATTAAGGGACAGAAGTTTATGGGTAATATGAGGGGGAACTTCTTTACGCAGAGAGTGGTGGCGGTGTGGAATGAGCTCCCAGTGGAAGTGGTGGAGGCAGGTTCATTGGTATCATTTAAAAATAAATTGGATAGGCATATGGATGAGAAGGGAATGGAGGGTTATGGTACGAGTGCAGGCAGGTGGGACTAAGGGGGAAAAAATTTGTTCGGCATGGACTTGTAGGGCCGAGATGGCCTGTTTCCGTGCTGTAATTGTTATATGGTTATATGGTTATATGGTTATAGTTTTAACCCAGTTATCATTGATGAAATTGCTGGAATTACATCCATAGCTGTTTTTATGGCCCTTGCTTGCAATCACTCCCTTCAGCAATCAACATTTAGACCTCATTAACAATGGATAGCCATCTTGTGCCAATTATATAGTTGAGATTCTTTGGGCAAAATCAAATTGAATAACACGCATGAAAATGATGTAAAGCAGCGATCTGGATGAAAAATGTAAGCGTGTAATGCAAGTTTAGTCATTCCTGAGTAGTGATGTTGTGAGTGGCTATTGATATTGATAACATCAGAATATGACTGATGTTATCACTAACCTCATTCTGCCGAGGATTCTGAGGATCAGGGTATAAAAAAAACCTACTGTGTCACCATCTCTTTCCTTTTTCTCATTCTTTCTGCCTTTCTCTTGATGGTGACAATTGCTATCCTAGAACCTTACCCATGGCAAGAAACGTGTAGCATATACTCTGATTATGAGGGGAAAAGGAAACAAGTAGGTAGATAAAGAACGGAGAGATAAGTATTTTTCTTTCGCGGAATTATCCTCCTAGACCGAGTACAGAAGGTCACGTTGTAGCTGAATATTAAAATCCATCGTCTGACATATTTGGAGCCTGCAAACAGGAAGTGACACAGCTGGCATCTTGGTGACATCAAAACAACCTGGAGCTCAATGCTCTTAAGACAGTGGAATTGATGGTAGACTTTAGGAGAGCTCCCCCTCCCCTCGCCCCACTCACCATCAACAACACCACAGTCACATCTGTGGAGTCATTTAAGTTCCCTGGAACTATCATCTCCAAGGACATATAATGGGGGGCCAACATTGACTCCACAGTCACAAAGGCCCGACAGAGGATGTACTTGCTGCGGCAGCTGAGAAAACACAATCTGCCACAGGCAACGGTGGTCCAGTTTTATACGGCCATCATAGAGTCTGTCCTTGCCCTCTCCATCATGGTCTGGTTTTGCTCAGTCACCAAGCATGACATCAGAGGCTGCAGCGAATCGTTCGATCAGCAGAGAAGATTATTGGCTGCAACCATCCCCCCCGCCCCCCCCCCCCCCCCCCCCCCCCCCCCCCCCCCATCGATGAACTGTACACTGCAAGGGCCAGGAAGTGAGTGGGTAAGATCATCTCTGACCCCTCGCACCCTGGCCACAAATTCTTTGAAGCACTTCCCTCTGGAAGGCGACTCCGGACTGTCAAAGCTGCCACAGCCAGACATAAAAACTGCTTTTTTTCCCATAAAGCAGTAGCTCTACTCAACAGCCAAAAATCTGTAGCCTCCTTTTGCTCTGGTATATTATTGTATTCTTCAAATGTTTAAATTATAATGTTTTATTTTTAATTGTATACTGTATATCATGTTGTTATCCTTGCGTGCCGAGCAACAAGGCAAATTCCTTTTTTGTTTACATACTTGGCTAATAAAATGTATTACATTAAATTCAATTCAATACTTTTACAAGTAATTAAAAATTCAGTTATCTGAGAATATTTCAAAATGAGTTTTAATGATCTTGTTACAGGTAACTGCTGCAATGGCATGGTGGCGCAGCGGTGGAATTACTGCCTTTCAGCGCCAGAGACTTGAGCTTGAGTATGGCAGTCTAAATGGAGTTTGTATGTTCTCCACGTGACCTGCGTGGGTTTTTCTCTACGAGCTCCCACACTCCAAAGACGTACAGGGTTGTAGGTTCATTGGCTTTGTAAAATTGTGAAAATTATCCCTAGTGCATGTGGATGTAGGATAGTGTTTATGTGCGGGGATCGCTGTTCTGCGCAGACTCAGTGGGCCGAAGGGCCTGTTGCCACGTTGTATCTCTAAACTAAACTTTATTAAGGTATCATTTTAGTCCCCTATTTATCATAATATATGTAGTCAACCTCCAAAATCTGTATAACTTCCGACAATGGAGGAGATAGAATTCTATCTGATCCACTTCTAATTGTCTGTGTGTTTTGTGCTGTAGAGTCATAAGTCCATTCCTCCCTCCCCTCCCCCATTAGCCTTGCACAACCTTGGGAATGGTCGTTTGTGCAGATCCCTTTATCCAAACATGAGCTAGCAACTGATCAACTCTTCAGAGCAAGGATCCTACTTTGAATCATAAGCATATTAGCTGCAAAAACCTGTGCAGAAATATTAGTGATCATTTTATCTGAACATCTGCCCCCACACAATGCCTCCATTGAGTATACTTTGTTGCTTCTCCCCATAATGAAATACAAAGGGAATCAAAATCTAAGGGCATTGACTATCTACTGTGTCCGTAGGCTTTAGAGCATCAGCCATTGTACTCCTTAAACTATTAACAGTAGCATCAATACTCCCTTACAGAGCCTTCTAACACAAGCAACAAAGTGCATTTAATGCCGCAATATCTGAGGAGTTTCAACGCTTCAAGTTTATGCCTCTTCAGAGATTTTGAAGCTGGAATTTGTGGATGGACTGACTGTAAGCTGCACCCCTGCTGTGTAGAATGATTGTTAATGTCAGAACTGTTTGTCTTGAGGTCTCTTTAGTTTCGCTTATGAGTAAGACCTGGATAATGTCCACTTATAAATACACCAGCTTGTTTTTGTGAGGTAAAATAAAAATATCAATATCCGACTTCTGATGGTCTCTCATTTTCGATTTATGTAACTGCCAGATAGTAGCACACATTGTGACAAGGAGAGCCCAGATTCAAAGTGGGTAAATTCACAACTAGGTTGTGCAGCTTAATTGCACTATGAACAGGGTTCTTTATCAACACTGAGTATTCTGTGTACTTTCACTGCACCCATGTTTTTTTTAATTGTGTGCTTAGTGTTGTACGCCTTATCTTTATCTTTCTAAATCTGCGGGGATTTTTTGAAAAAGCAATTGCAAGGTCATGCAGCAAAGTCAGTCTCAGTCACTCGAGGGTCCGGTACCAAGAGGGACTCCAGCATTTTCCACATCAAATGATGCTATAGGCATTTAATAGTAGTGTCTTTTTATAGGGGTGAGTGTGACTCTAGACCTAGATTGCCTGTGTAACTGCACCTTTTAGGGACAGAAAAATCAATGTTAAACCAGTATTGCCCTTAAATTTCTCCATAAACTATGAGAGAGAAAACCACAGCTGCACTTAGGACATTTTAGGTCAATAAGAAATCAATAGCAATGGCTGCGTGTTTGAAAAGATGAAAGACTCTCAAGTGCTGTGTGCTTTCAGATACCACAGCAGGGCCCATTGTTTGCTGTGTGTGACACATTCCAGTCTATTTTCTAAACCTGAAGATACATCTGTACGTTGAGGCAAGGTGTCAGGGGACTCCACACATGTGTTGTGGGAGTACACTTGAACCAGGATGAGTTTGAGTGAGTTAACGTGCATTTAGACAGTGGGAATAGAGCGGAACCTAAGGAAATGGTTCTCATTTCCTTCACCTTCACCTTCAGCACTGGAACAATCTGTTGTCTTGTCCTCAGTCAAGTGTGGCATTTCATTTGAATCTGACAGTGTAGCTGACCTTGTCATTAACTGACAGTAATCATCGAATTCCAACAATTTGTAATTCATTTCATTTACAATGCAAGGCTGCAGCACTGACTTGAGTTGTACGTTTAATTTTCAGCGAGTTCTGATGACCAAGGCGTCGAGATCAGAGTTTAATTAAATTTAATTTACCTGAAGTAGCAGATTTGTGTAGCATTTAAAAAAACATTTTGGATCTAAAAAATCCCCTTGGTGCATACTTGGTTGCAAGTGCATGTTTATAGCAATTGGCGATATTAAGATAGACACAAAACGCTGGAGTAACTCAGCGGGATAGGCAGCATCTCTGGAGAGAAGGAATAGGTGACGTTTCGGGTCGAGACCCTTCTTCTCAACCCGAACGACCCATTCCTTCTCTCCAGAGATACTGCCTGTCCCGCTGAGTTACTCCAGCATTTTGAGTCTATCTTCGATTTAAACCAGCATCTGCAGTTCTTTCCTGTACAATGGGCAATATTAGTTAAATTAGCTTCAGGGAGTGAGCTCGGAGAAAAGACGGGGGAAGAGCCATGGGGGTGAGAAGGGCATCATGGAGGCGAAGAGCCAGCGAGGGGGAACAGAGGGGTAGTGGCTGGAATTGGCATTGTGATGGGAACTCACTGCGGGCGCTGATCATTCTCCTCGGCAGGGATCAGAGTCTCCGCTTTCGGTTTGGCGACATCGGCGACTTCTCCGACTCTGGGCTGGGCTGGGTCTCCCATGCTGGGCTGCTGCTTGGGGCGGGGCTGCTGCTTGGGGCTGGGCTGCTGCTTGGGGCTGGGCTGCTGCTTGGGGCTGGGCTGCTGCTTGGGGCTGGGCTGCTTTGGGTCCCTCCAAAAGTCCAGTTGGAAACCTCCACCGGCCTCAGCTCCAGTAAAGACGCAATGGAGCAGGAAGGGGCGGACCATCCCGGGGAGTGACAGGGGAAGAGACTAATCCGCGCAGTGTGGACTGGAAGGAGAAGAGATCTATCTGCGCACTTGCGTTTTTTTAAACCTCGCTAACTTTTACGAGTTTCACCTGATCGGAACTAAATTTGGCGCAATAGCAGCACAGGAGAACGGTGAGTGAACTGATGAAAAATCGTAGCACTTTCGCGAACCATTTCTGCGCAAATAGAAAGACCACCAAACCAGAAGATGACAAGATCATAGTTATGTATAGAAGCAATGTGTGACGTTTCGGGTTGAGACCGTTCTTCAGACTGAAGAAGTCTCAACCCGAAACATCCTCCATTCCTTCTCTCCAGAGATGCTGCCGGTCCCGCTGAGTTACTCCTGCATTTTGTGTCTATTTTCAAATGATGTCACGCGCTCCAGACGGCTGAGCGGACGCATGATGCGTGTGTGACCGTCGCGCCTCAGTCACTACCGGCCTGTCACGTAAGTGACGGCCAAATGGGACAGGGCCTTAACTCAGCGGGACAGGCAGCATCTCTGGAGGTGCTATCCATTCCTTCTCTCCAGAGGTGCTGCCTGTCCCATTGAGTTACTCCAGCTTTTTGTGTCTATCTTCCATTGATTATATGTTCAGCCCAAGAAGGAGTACTGTGTGACGGGGCAAACAATGACTTTGGAGGAACCAGTTCACCAATGTCATGGTGGAAGGTTTAAGGGTCCGTCCCACTTAGGCAATTTTTGTTGACGGCTGCCGGCGACTGTCACAGTCGTAGCGGATCGCCGAAAAAGTGGCAACTGGACTCCCTCTACGGCAACCTACCACCTAGTCGACATCAAGCTATGGCAAGCTACCGACAACCGGCGACTCAATCATCACGACTTAGGACTATGGGAACTTCACTCGCCCCCCCTGCAGGAACTATACAACAGGAGGTGCAACTCCAGAGCAAACAAAATCATGAGAGACCCCTTCCACCCCTGCAACGGACTGTTCCAGCTGCTACGGTCAGGCAAACGCCTCCGTTGCCATGCGGTGAGAACGGAGAGGTTGAGAAGGAGTTTCTTCCCAGAGGCAATTCGGACTGTAAACGCCTATCTCACCAGGGACTAACTCTACAGAACGTTTTTCCTTCTATTATTTATTATGTAAAAGAATATGTGTGTTATGATTGTGTTTATAATTTGGTTGGTTGTTTTGTTGTTTGTCTTTTGCACAAAAAATCCGCGAGCATTGCCACTTTCATTTCACTGCACATCTCGTATGTGTATGTGACAAATAAACTTGACTTGACTTGACTTGACTTGACTTCTACTATGACCACACCTATGACAACCTACGACCACACAGGCGACAACTTACAACAACCGAAGTCAACCTCCGTCCACCCGCGACAAGTTACGACAAACAACGACCCTGTCGGCGACAACTGAAGACAATTCAGTCGCTGGCACCTGTCGACGGTTGACGAAGGTTGACGTAGGTAGTCGCCAATGGAATTCACCAAAGTCAACACCCAGCGACAACCAACCTCACCTGGCGACAACCTACGACAGCACCTACGACAGGAGAAGACAAGCTACGTCAAGCCCACAGTCGCCAAAAAGTTTTGAACATTTCAAAATCCAGCGGTGACCAGAAAAATGTTACGACTCTTTAGGCGAGTTGAGGAGACTAGTCACGACCATACAGGTGTCACCCCGCCCGCGACCATGTGAAAACAACCTAGTCGACTGTAGTCGCTGATAAAAGTCGCCTAAGTGGGACAGGGGCTTTAGGAGGTCATTGTGGTAAGGACAGCCCATCCAGTATGTTTTCCTGGGCATATACTGTATATGTATGCTGAGCTTCTGATGAGCTTCTCTGCTGGTGAGCCTCCCATCAATATCACTTATTAACTGGCTTTTACCGTTATTTTAATTTTACTGCCATTTGTAAGTGATTTGTCTGCAGGTCTTCATTCCAAGTGCTCTGGTGATCTGCACCCACCATCTCACCCCACCAGCCCAATCATTGGAGGGTATTACTGAGCAGTACACACGGTGCAGTTGTGGAAAACCCTGCCCATGGTCATAAGTTCTGAGAGCAGAATTAGGCCATTCGGCCAATCAAGTCTACTCCACCATTTAATCATGGCTGATCTATCTCTCCCTCCTAATCCCATTCTCCTGCCTTCGCCCCGTAATCCCTGACACCCGTACTAATCGAGAATCTGTCAATCTCCACCGTAAATATCCATTGACTTGTCCTCAACAGCCTTCTGTGACAAAGAATTCCACAGATTCACCACTCTCTGACTAAAGAAATTCCTCCTCATCTCCTTTCTAAAGCTACGTCCTTTTATTCTGAGGTTATTCAATCCAATTCAATTCTAATGTCATTGCACAAATACGAGTATGGGTACAATGAAATGCAGTTTAGCGTCAGTCCGTAGTATAGTGCAATATAGAAATAAAAATAAAAATACAGAATAATCAAACAATAATCGAACAATGTGGACGGAGAGACTGGAGAAGTCTATCGGCGGGACTCCGAGTTCAGCAATGTGATGGTATTATTGTAGAAGCTGTTCCTTATCCTACTGGTACGTGACCTGAGGCTCCTGTATCACCTCCCTGATGGGAGGAGGGCAAACAGTCCATGGTTGGGGTGGGAGGGGTCTTTAATGATCTTCCCGGCCCGTCTCAGACACCGTTTTCGGTGTAGGGCATCCATGGCAGGGAGCGGGGCACCGATGATGTACTGCGCGGTTTTCACCACCCGTTGTAGTACCTTCCTGTCTGCTACGGTGCAACTGCTGTACCATACCGTGAAGCAGGTGGTCATGATGCTTTCGATGGTACAGCGGTAAAATTTGGTCAGGATCTGGGGGGACAGGTGAGCTTTCTTGAGCCTCCTCAGGAAGTAAAGGTGCTGCTGCACCTTTTTGGTCAGTTTATGACCTCTAGCCCTAGACTCTCCCACAAGTGGAAACATCCTCTCCACATCCACTCTATCCAAGCTTTTCACTATTCTGTATGTTTCAATGAGGTCTCCCTTCATCCTTCTAAACTCCAGCGAGTACAGGCCCAGTGCCGACAAACACACATGTAGGCCCACCTCCAGTAGTTCTAAAATTCTCTCAGTACCTGGTGACTGTGACTGATCAGCTCATGGTAATCCCACTGGTAGCAATAAATTGGAAATGAATAGAGGTCTAAAAATGAACAAAATACAAGTGAAAGCAGAAAAAATAAATTCTGCAAACTAAATAAAACACATGAAACTCGATGTGAGTGAAAAAACGAATTTGGTCAAGAAAATAAAATTGCAAGAAAAATAGATCAATAATCGTGCAATGAAGGTGTTGTTTGTGGTGGTTCAAAGCAAGTGAATAAGATTAGTTTCAACTTGCTTCAATATATATCCTGCTAGTTTTTTTTCTGGTTAGCCTGGGGTTAAATTACCAAAGCCTGAAAAACATGCAACATATCATTGGTCCCAGAGTTACAAGAATATACTCTGCAGGGAAACATGAAGTGGAGAATTGAGTGCTAAGGATTACAATGTAGACTGCAGCAGAAAGTAGAAGTGATATTTGTCCAGGTCTATCGCTGGGCAATGTAGGGGATTAGATCACAAACTGCAACTGTAAAGCAACAAATACAATGGGCTCCAAAGCTGGGTCATGAAGTCCAGAAAAGTCAGGAACTAAAATAATGCGACTAACTTTTCAGTAACGGTCAAGCTCGCCAGCTCGGATTACATAAATGCCACTCTGGAGAAAAGGAATAGGTGACATTTCGGGTCGAGACCCTTCTTCAGACTCTGAGTCTGAAGAAGGGTCTCGACCTGAAATGTCACCTATTCCATTTCTCCAGAGAAGCTGCCTGTCCCGCTGAGCTTTTTGTGTCTCTCTTCGGTTTAAAACGGCATCTGCAGTTCTTTCCTACACATAAATGCCACTCTTTAGCTCCGAAGTGCAATATCATATTAATTACATCCAAAAAATCACATGTGAAGCAAAGAACTGCTTTGGTGAAATAATATTTACTTTATTTTTTTGTGAATTTATCGCATTGCTCCTCATAACAGCCATAGCACTGAGCTTAGGGAGTATAGCACTGAGCGAGTGAGTGAGGCTGATTGATCCTTATGTCTCTACCACTGAATGAGAACAGGCCCATCTTTCTGCAGGCTTCCCTGAAAGATCCTGTAACAGTCAGCCTGAATGGAGACTCAGTGAAACCATCAACAGCAATTATTTGAGGCTCAAGACGTTGAGTTGAGGATCATTGTGGTTCAGTTTTTGTTCAGTTTAGAGATCCAGCACAGAAACAGGCCATTCGGCCCAACGAGTCTGTGCCGACCAGCGATCCCCACACATTAACACTCTCCTACACACACTAGGGTCAATTTACACCAACACCAAATGTACAAACCCAAGCCAATTGACCTACAAACCTGTACGTTTTTGGGAACCGAAGATCTTGGGGAAAACCCACGCAGGTTACGGGGAGAATGTACAAACTCCGTACATAAAGCATCCGTCATCGGTGTTCAAGGACAAGCTTTTCCAGTAAGTAAAACCCCTACGCATGCCTGGAACCCCCATGCAGTTGTTAAAGGCACATTACACATATCATAACATCCCCTCTTTTTCCAAAAGTGAAAACCATGCAGCTGTACAATGTACATATCTGTCCAAGTGAGAAAATAACCCTTTTTCTAAAGTAAAATCTCCTTTCCTTATTATCTTATTTACATCAATTTGTTTTTATCATACTTGTAACCCCATACAGACATAACAATTGATAAGAACTAAATCAATGGGTCTCCAAAATACTTAGGCGGTTTCACAGCTCGACCTGAGCCGTTTCTTGTTTATGTCAATGTCTATGTTTTTGTCAGTTCGCTCAGTAGCCGTTTGCTTTTCAGTAGGCGCTGGCTGCTGTTTCAACGCCTGTGTTGCATTAGTTGTGGTCGGTGTAGTAGATTCGCGCTGGTCTTTGATGGTCTGGCCGAGCTTTGCGTGTTGACATGCGACTAGATGGTCTGATGAATTTTCGCAGGTCTTGCGGAGATGTACGCGATTGCGACGGTATATGCCAGATGGGCTCTGAACCACATTTGAACGCTCGTCAAGCTGGCGAGAAACGATGGCTTTCTCCCAACTCTTCTTTCGTTATACGAGGGGTTGCATTCGCACTGTGTCGCCCTCATGAAGTGTAGAAAAGTCTTTAGCTGACTTATTGTAATTGTCAGCTTGCTGCTGAACGTGCTGCTTCATGCGTTCATGCTCGTATACAACTCTTGGTTCAAGTAGTCACGCTGTTGTCGGCAGAAGTGTATGCGTGCGACGATTCATGAGGCGCTGAGCGGGACGTGCTCAGCCCTTGTGAAGGCGTATTACGATGATCTAACATCGCTAAGTAGCGGTAGGTTCGTGATTTGCTGCTCTTCGTCATGATCCGCTTCGCAGTTTTGACGGCTGATTCTGCCTTCCCGTTCGCTTTGCTATTACCGGGACTGCTGCACAGGTGCTCAAAATCCCATTCCCTCGCAAACTGGCGATATGTGACCGATGTGTACTGCGGTCCGTTATCGCTCACAACTTGTGTCGGGCTGCCGTGTCTCACAAAATGAGCTTTCAACTTTCGAATCACAGTTGGATTGCTCGTGTCTCTCAGCCAGTCTACTTCGACAAAGTTGCTATGGTAGTCTACGGTGACGAGATCATCTTTCCTCTTCCATGTAAAGCGATCTGTGCCGACTTTCTCCCATGGCCTTGTTATTAGCTCATGACTCTTGAGCGTCTCGTTTTGCTGGCTCACCTCATAGGTGCGGCACACATCACATGTAGCAAAATACTGTTCGATGTCACTACTCATGCCCGGCCAGAATAGGCATTCGCGTGCTCATGGCAAGCAGCCTTCGACGCCTAGATGTGAAGAGTGTATCTTTTCTTTCATGTCTCTTAAGCTTATCGGTATGATCACGCGCTCGCCCTTGAAGATCAAACCACCTTGACTGCGAGCTCATCCCTATAGCTGTAATAGGGCGTGAGCTGCTCTGGTAGCCTATCTCGTTAACTAGGCCAACCACTGATGATGACACGTTTCAGCATCTGTAGTGTGTCTTCTTTCGCTGTTTCATCATGACTTTGCTCGAGCCGCTCATCTCGAATTGGCAAGTGTGATGCCATGTTTACCTCCTTGAATGCTTGCTCTCTGCTCGGAGTAACGCTAACTGCACGCGACGGTGTATCCGCAAGGTACATGAGCTCTGTAGGTGGAGTAGAATTCCTTGAAGACGCTTTGGCGCTTTCACTAGCGGCTTCTTTGCTATCATTTCCAGTGGCTTGTGATCGCTGATCATGCTGGTGAAACGACCACATGTATACTGATGGAAACGCTCCTTTGCAAATACCACGGCGAGCATCTCCTTCTCAATCGAGGCATATCACGATTCAGTGTCAGTTATTGCTCTGCTCGCATACGTGATGGGACGTCCCTTTTGGAGCAAGGCTGCCCCCAGTCTCTTGTTGCTGGTGTCACACTGAATCGTCAGTTCCTCCTTTGGATTGTAGTATGCTAAGATCGGTGCTTCAGGTACCATCTGTCTGATCTTGGACATCGCACTGTCCTGCTCAGCAGACCACTCCCATGCTATGTCTGGTCTCATCAGCTGTCTGATGGGCTCAAGGGCATCTGACAGGCTGGGTAGAAAATAGCTCAGGTAGTTGACAAATCCAACTAGCCTCTGCACACCCTGTACCTCTGAGGGTGCTGGCATATTGACAGCATCTGCGACCTTTTTGGGGTGGGGTTGCAGTCCTGTGCTAGTGATCACATGTTGAAAACTTTCGTCAACCTGCCGCGACTATGACGGGTGCCGGCAAGTCGCCGGAAAAATCGCGTAAGTGGGACAGGCCCTTTAGAGTAAGTAAGTTCACATCATTGTTGGGAATCCTTATTTTGAGTTGAAGTAGACTTGATAATCGCCTTACTTAAGAAATTGATTTTCCAAATTAGTAATCAGAAACATTCACTCAGTTAGGGATCAAGGGAGACAGCAGTGGGAGTCAAGTCCATACCGTACATTTTTAGTGTTGCTGCCAGTCATTAAGATAAAGTGGCCGATTATGTTACTGGCCACACCTTTAAGGAGTTGGTACTGTCTTGAGTTCGGTTTAGTTTTGTTTAGAGACACAGTGCGGAAACAAGCCCTTCGGCCCACTGAGTCCGCACCAACCAGCGATACCTGCACACTAACACTATCCTACACACACTAGATACAATTTACAATAATAACGAGCCAATTCACCTACAAACCTGCACTTCTTTGGAGTGTGGCAGAAAACCAGAGATCTCGGAGAAAACCCACGCAGGTCACGGGGAGGATGTACAAACTACGTACACACAGCATCTGTAGTCAGGATCGAACCCGGGCAAGTAAGGCAGCAACTCTACCGCTGCACCACCGTGCCGCACACTCCTGCTCAGCACCCATGACCTCCATCAGCTTTATGAGAAAACTGGATCTGACATTAATTACATACAGCACAGGTAACTTTACTTTCTGATACAGGAAGTCTTGTTGCATCTGTACTGTTTGCAATTATATGCATGGACCATAGCAGAAGATTTGGATCTCAATGGCAAATGCCATTGGTGAATCTCTGGTGAATCTCTGGAGTGGTGAATCTCTGGAACTCTCTGCCACAGAGGGTAGTTGAGGCCAGTTCATTGGCTATATTTAAGAGGGAGTTAGATGTGGCCCTTGTGGCTAAGGGGATCAGATGGTATGGAGAGAAGGCAGGTACGGGATACTGAGTTGGATGATCAGCCATGATCATATT